>NC_040036.1:43858412-44015676 GCF_003713205.1 Coffea eugenioides | reverse complement strand
ATTTGAACTAAATACAGAGGACACCAAAATCTGCATTCATTCAATCAACTAAAGACTTCAAGACTTGTTCGACAGGATTTGAAAAAAAAGGCCTATTGAGTTGCTCTGCTTAATAGAAATTTGATTAAATGCGATCATATTAGAAGGCTTAATCAAATTATTGGACATCAAAAAGTGCAGCAACATATAACAGATAGACAAGAATAGGGATATCAAGCAAGATTGCAGCCAGTAAGTTACATAAACAAATCTGAAAAGAAAACCAATTGAAGAAGCCCTACTGCTATACTTCTTATTAAGACTCTAATTAGCAATTTCATGTTGAATACGAAGTAGCAAATTTAATTTTAGAAGCCTCAGCTTCACACCAATCAAACATTTCTCAACCAAACCCAAAATTACACATGTTTCAAATCAAATAAATTTTGAAATTAGGGCAACTTATTAATCTACAAAGTAAAGCACTAAACTTACCTTTAGCACTAGTGAACGTGGTCCTGGTGATGGTGGAGGCTCGGTCAGAATGAGAAACGGAGAAAGTTAGGGGTGAGCTTTGAGCTTTCTGTAGTTGAGGAAGGGAGAGGACTGAGGAGAATGAGGAGAGGAGAAACTCAGAAACAGCTTAGGGCCTTAGGCTTAGACTACAGTGGGCGGCGCCGCGGCAGTGCAAAGGAACGAGAGGAAGAGGAGACGAAGAGGAGAACGAATGCTAGTTTAGGGCACTGAAAGTCTGAAATTGGAACATCCGGACATAATGATATTATTTCCTATTTAACTTAATTCGGAATTTTGAAATTGAAAATGGTAATAATTTACTGTTTTACCGAAATAAATTCGAATTCGGTAAATCCGAAATAAAAAACTATAAAACCATTTTCGACCCTAATTCGATTCTAACTAATTCGATATCCCCGATTTACCGACCGAATTACCTAATTACCGAATTCGAATTACCAAATTGAAATCGATTTCGATCGGTAATTCGGTAATTACCGTAATTGCTCACCCCTAGATTTTAATGTGGTAACAACTCCCCATGAAAAATGTAGAGGAGGGTCTTATTCCATGGCAGAAAGTGAGGAATTTCTGGCGTTTATAGAGGAGGCAGGGGTTTTTGATGCGGGATTTTTTGGATCGAGTTTCACTTGAAGTAATAACAGGAGGGGACGAGCTCGAATTTGGAAGAGGCTGGATAGACTGTTAATCAATGAGAAGTGCCTAAATGTTGCTTCGGCAATATCTGTTGTACACCTAGCACGACACCCTTCGGATCACTCTCCGCTAAGAATCTCCTTTGCGTCACGACTAGACAATAAACCACGGCTTTTTCGCTTCTTGAATGTATGGGCAGCAAGGCCAGACCTATTGGAGGTAATTCGACGTGCGGGGAATGAGGACATGCAGGGTTTCCCATTGCGGATCTTGTGTTCTAAATTGCTGGCGACACGGCGAGGCATCAGATTGGAATAAGCAGTCATTTGGGAATGTATTTGATGCGGTCCGGGAGGCAGAGGCGGGAGTATTGAGAGCAGAGGCGGTTGTGGAGAATGAAACATCGGAGAAGGCGCAGATTGAGCTACAAAGAGCTCAAGCTGAACTTACGAGATCGCTAGCAATCGAAGAGCAATTTTGGCGGCAGAAGGCAAGAGTGAAATGGCTTCGTAGTGGGGATCGGAACACCAAATACTTTCATGCGGTGGTTAAACAGAGGAGAGTGCACGAAATGATACACAGAATTAGGAAGCAAATGGGCAATGGGTGGAGGATGACGATGCAATAACAAATGAGGCGATCGCTCACCTTTCGGATCTTTTTTCTAGAGACACGACCTACACCTCGAGTGGACAACTACATTTAATTCCATCATTGATCACGGGGGAAGACAATTCGATGTTAGAGGAGGTGCCGACACTGGAGGAAGTCAAACGAGTTGCTTTTCCAATAGATGGGGATAATGCTGCAGGCCGAGATAGGTATACGAGCAGGTTCTTTATATTTACGTGGGACATCATTGCTAGTGATGTCCATAGGGTAGTGGTGAGTTTCTTTTGTGGAGCAGAACTACCTCGGTTTGTAACGTCTACCTCTATAGTGCTTCTTCCAAAAGTTCCGAATCCCCAAGATTTCTCCAAGTTTCGACCGATCAGCCTTTGTAATTTCTTTAATAAACTGATTTCCAGGATATTGGTGGACCGTGTAGCTCCAATTTTACCAAAACTCATCTCCCCTTAACAGACGGGGTTTGTCAAAAGGTGAGCCATCACGAAAAATTATTTTTAACCCAGGAGCTGGTGACGGACATGGGTTAGAGTCGGGGAGGGGTAATGTGGCTTTAAAGCTAGACATGATAAAGGCATACGATCGCATGTCTTGGATGCATATTATTGCTATTCTGCAGAGATTTGGCTTTGGGGAAAGATTTATAGCCATGGTATGGCGCCTAATTTCGAATGTCTGGTTCTAGATTCTAATTAACGGGGCGTCTCATGGATTTTTTAGATCTAGCAAGGGTGTACGGCAAGGGGATCCCCTATCCCCCGTGCTTTTTATTATTGGATCGGAGGTGTTATCACGCGGTTTAAATAATTTAACTCAGCAAGTGAGTTTTTTGGGATTTAGGGTCCCAAGGGGTTGTCCTACTGTTACGTACCTCGCTTTCGCAGACGACGTGCTAATTTGTTTGAATGGATCTACCGCTGCATTAAAAAATGTTATGCAAGTTTTGGGGGAGTATCAGCAGTCATCGGGCCAACTGGTAAATGTCCAAAAAAATGGGTATCTAGTGCACCCGTCCATATTCTCGGCTCGCAGAAGGGTGATTGAGCGAGTTACATGATTTTCAAGGCAGGTTTTTCCATTTCGATATCTTGGTTTCCCTCTATACATCGGCAGGAGTAAACCGTCATACCTTGAGGAGGTTGGTCAGGCTATGCTGCGTCGAATCATCTCTTGAAAATCTAAATTTCTTTCTTGGGGGGGGGAACTTACCTTGGTCAGGCATGTTTTGATGTCCATTCCAGTACATTTGCTAGCAGCGACTGTGATACCAACCTCGGTGTTCAAAATGGTGAGGTATGTGCAAATTTTCTTTAGGGTGAATCGGAGGCAGAGTTGAAATACCATTGGATTGGATGGTCTCAGTTGTATTACCCGCTTGGGGAGGGAGGAGTGGGGATTAGAAGTTTAAGTGATGTGCATGCAGCATTCTCTTGCAAACTGTGGTGGCAGTTTAGGACGGGCTCATCGCTTTGGACAAGTTTTCTAGAAGCTAAATACTGCAGAGATCTTCACCCATGTCAGGTTGAGCTGAGTCGGCAGGCCTCGGGGACATGGCGGAGGATGTTCAGTGTCAGTCGGCAAGTGGAGTTGTCTATGGTCTGGCTGATCCAGGAGGGAACTTGTCATTTTTGGTATGATAACTGGCTGGGAACTGGCGCATTGTTTCTTAAAACCACAGTGCATCCAACCCTCTCTTTCAAAGATTTCATTACAAATGGGAGGTGGGATGCAAGTTTGCTCTCTCGGGTCATTACTCTTGACCTTCTCCCTTCGGTTTTACATCATCCGGTTCCCCAGCATGGGCGGGCGGATAAGGTCGTTTGGAGCTTGTCTTCATCTGGGAAATTCTCTCTATCATCGGCGTTCGAGGAAATACAGCAAGGCCGAAACTCCTCGTTTGTTCTTTCTCACATCTGGCATTGTCGCATTCCGACATAGGTGTCCTTTTTCATGTTGTGCTTGTTGCTCGGGCGACTGCCAACCCCAGACATCTTCGATAAGATAGGATTTCATATGCCTTCCAAATGTTTCTGCTGTCATAATGGAGCAAATGAGACATTGGAGCATCTCTTCTCGGAGGGACAGCTCGCGATGGAGGTATGGACCTATTTTACTGGTTTAAGTGGGCTCCAGACTGTCGTGTCAACTTTGCGGGCTCGGGTAGTGGCTTGGTGGATGGTGGGTCCGAGAGCTGAGAAAAGGCGCATACTCTTCAGGATTTTGCCTTTTTATATTTGTTGGCACATATGGAAGGCAATGAACCAAGCAGTATTTCAGGGGACTCGGATGTGCGCGGTCACTATCCGACAAGTCATTATGTCAGACGTTGCGGCAAAACTGAAAATTCATTTTAATCATAGGTTGGGAAGGGTTACATTTCCCCAACTGTAAGACTGGTTGGGTCAACAAACGAGTGGCGTCAGCTATCAAATTGTACAGTGGCAGACAAAGAAACAGGGAGGTTTAACGCTGAATACGGACGAGTGTTCCAAAGGCAATCCAGGTTGGAGTGGTGGGGGAGGGATATTGCGGGATTCTTCGGGCAGCCCGATATTCGCTTACTCGGCATTCTTTGGGAGAAGATCCAGTTTGCATGCGGGAGCTCTGGCAATGCTAACGGGGCTGCAGCTATGTGTAGAGAAGGGTTTCAGCAGTGTTGACATCCAATCGAATTCTCAGGTATTGGTGGGGATTGTATAACGCCGCTTTCGATGCCCGTGGCAGATTCGTTGAGAAATAGAGCAGATCTGGCAAATTGTGAGAGATGTAACGCGGGTTTCTCATTGTTTCCGAGAGGCTAATTGTGTGGCAGACATTCTGGATAACGAGGGTGTTTATCATCAACAACGTGTCTGTACTGTCTATGAGTATATCCACAATTATCCAAAACTAGCTAGGGGATCCCGCCTGGATAGGCTAGGCATATCAGCTGTTAGGAGGACATCAAGGGGGGAGATTAACCGCTGATATACAAGGATCATCCTTCAGATTGACTAGAAGAGCTGAAGTTGAAAAGGGAAGATATAATCTTAGTTTCAGATCTTAAATACTTAAAATTTTCACTATGATTTAAATTTGTTGTTGAATTGTGGGTTGCTGCCAAGGAGTTTCGTCCCTTTAAAAAAAAACATAGTGTACACTTGTATTGTATTTATGACTTTCAAGATAAAAAAAAAATTTGAATTGAGAACCCTAAAAAATATTTGATAAAAAAAAAGTATGTTGGTCAAAGCCTAAGTTAGACGTGTTATTGGTTCAAGTCATCAAGGGATATGTAGAAACCCTACTTATGCCTACAAAAAAGAAAAAGTATAATAGTATGTTGACCAAAACCCAAGTTAAACAAGTCATCAATTATTTTGTAAAGTAGATGATATCGTTTCCTATTAAACAAATTACTTGGACAAGTTGGACAGAGGATATTAAGCCTTGAGATTACAACTTTATAATGGTATCTTTTTCCTTTAATTTATTTTTTATTCTTTTATTTCCTGTATCACTGCCCTATATATATGGTATCTTGACTTTGCTAAAATTGATATTCCAAGCTTGGCAATCTAGCTAGTAGCATAGTAGCTATCATGGGTACACTTTCAGAAGCATATAAAGATGTTCCTATGCGTCTCAAACATGTTATTCCTCTGGATTTTGAGTTCACAAAAGTGGTTCCAGAATCACATATATGGCCAGAAACAGAAAATTTTCCATTATCTGATCGTGTTCTCCCCTCTGATGATGATGAAAAATCAAAATCATGGATCCCTGTCATTGATCTCATGACTCCCAATGTAGTGGAACTCATTGGCCATGAATGTGAAACATGGGGAATTTTTCAACTCACCAACCATGGTATTCCCTCCAGCCTTATTCATGATGTTGAGTCCCAGGCTAGAAGACTCTTTTCTCTTCCAACTGAGCAAAAGCTGAAGGCCTTACGATCGGCTGACGGAGCCACCGGCTACGGTGCTGCCCGGATGGTACCGTTTTTCTTTAACTTTGGAAGTATTGTATATAAAGAACTTTATATAAAGTAGGAATGCTCCTTGAATTGTTGGTGATCTTTCGTCCTCCTACTCGTGTGCAAATCACGTGGCCATCCAAATCCCGTTGTTTAAAGAATATATAAACTGGAAAGAGGGTGCCAAAACATGGTCGTCCTCCGTGTGCATTGTACGTGGTTTTGTGTGTTTTGAGGAATATTCTTTTGTATGTTGGAATCCAAAACAGATTAATAGAAAGGCTCTTCTTTTGTTGTCTTGGAACGAAAAGGACTTAGCATGCCTATATAAAAAGCATAAAAAAAACAAGCATGCATCTGATGTGACTCTCTGCCCAATGTGCCAGTTACACTTCCATATGTTTCGCCTCCCTCCTCTTAGAAATTTTCTCAATGTCTCTCGCTTCTATCCGTTTGCCCACCAGAATAGAACAGAAAAAAGCAGATGACTCCTTTGTCTCACCCATTCCTCCTCATTTCTTTGTTGATGGCCGATTCCTCTCAAACTCTCTTCAGTTAATAGGAAAGGGGAAACAAGGATGAAGGGGGAAGATGTTTGATTCTTCTCAGCCATCTGAATCACTTTTTTTTCAAATGTAATCATGGTAAACTTTCACCCATTTTGCCTATGCTCAATGTGCTTTTTTCTTGGTAACATTTTCCTTCTTTATTTTGATTTAGTCTCTGCAAACATAGGAGCAAGAACCTTCGTCCCTCTGCTAAGATGTGGAATAATCTGATATAGGTACCCATCATATCTAAAATTTTTTACCTTCATAAACAATTTCGTTGATAGATATCATTTTTTCAGGGTTTGTTGGAATATTTTTTCTTTCAAAAATATGTGTCCAGTTATTGTTTATTTAAAGTTTGCAATTTAGGTTAGAGAATTTATTAAAAGGTAAGGTTTGTATGCCCTCATTTCTTATTTTATTGCATATTTTTTATCTATCTTTTTCTTTCTTCTGCTTTCTCCTTGGCTTAGAGCATTTCAAACCATTAAAGAAAAATTTTAGGAAGTCTAAAAGGAAAGAAGGGAAAAATTAGAAAGTTTCTTCTCACGAGAGTTTTTTTACTGCTTTTAATTTCCAATGGTAAAATTCAAGATGAACAAATAATTTTATTGTTTGACAAGTAAATAATAAATGAAAGACTTTCGCTAAATTTGTTTTTTCTTCCCATTATGCCCTAATTACTTAGTCTCTTGCAATATGTTTCATGTGTCCTTTTTAACTAATATTTCCTTGGCACGAAGCATCTCAGACCATTATTGACAAATTTCAGATAATTTCTTCTCGCGTGAATGTCTACCCTACTCTTAAATATCAATGGTGGAATTCAAGTTTAAAAGGTAATACCTTTACCTTTCAACCAATATTTTTTCTTCAGCAAGAATAACAAAGAAGCAAATGTCTTACTGTTGAAGCTCCTGTTTTCTTGGCACTTTTTTTTCCTTTTAGATTTGTTATTAGTTTTTTTCCCAGTGTTGTAGTTGCATGTTTGGAGATTTTGTCACGGATTACTAACATTCCTCAGCAGATGAATGGTAAGATTTATGGAACTGAAAAGTGCTCGTTATATATTTCCTTTTGACCGATGAAGAAAATAGTTAGCTATCTTTCTTTAAATTTGAGAGATTTCTTGATTTCACGTGGTGCTTTAAGGCTGTAAATTTTGGCTCTTGTGCAATATAGCAGCAAGTTACTCTATTCCCTGAGTTTGTTCTAGAGTATGGTAAATATTCAATGCATTTTTGTTGGCTTTAATTTAGGTGGTTTTACTCCATAGCTCTTTCGAATGATCAGGAACAAATGGTCACTTGTGAAAAGATTATCTAGAAATTTTGAAAGTGGGAAAAGTCATTTGATTCTAAGTATTTTTTTTTCTATTTTTTTTACTCTGGATTTTCAGCTGATCTGATTTTGCATTTTTTTTCTTTTTCGTAGTTATCTACCTTGCAGGTTTATATACAACTCTTGACTCACAAAAGGCAATCTGTGAGATGTCTCAAACAATGAGTAGGAGTGGTAATAACATTATCATTTTTTAACAGACTGTAAATTATGTATTATAAATTGGAAATGGATCATATTGCTACATCATTATTATATTCTCTTTTAATCTAAAAATTTTCGTACTTCATTGCATCCATCCAAAAAATGACTTTTCCTTTGTTTTTGAAATTTATTTTTACTCAGCTTACATATCTTGGTTTGAATCCCTTTTAGGTGAAAATGTGAGCAGGAGGTGATGGTAATTTTGCTAGAGGCTTCAAGATTTTATTGATTTACTCGTAAATGCTTCAAATTGAATAGCAAGAGGTATATCTACACTTCCTTCGTGGTTTGCCTCCATGTACTTGATTATACAGATATACTATGGGAAATTCTATGTAAAAAACTCCATAATTAAATAAAATTTTTCTTAACTTTCACCCTTTTGTTTGCCTAAACAAAAACATGAAGGGACTTCACTATGCAACAATGTTTATCTCAATTCACATCTTTTGATGATTACAAAACAAATGGATGTTACTAATACTCTTTGTAGAGATCCTTTTCAGAAATAACACTAAACAGGTCTGTGGACTTAAAGCAAATAAAAGAAGATCAAAAAGGATGAAAAGTGCTGAGGAAGTTGTCGGACGCACAAAAGGAGAGTATCGGACGTCCGACATTCTTTGAGTACCTTCGGACGTGTGAAGAACTCAGACTCGGACGTCCGAAGAAGACAAGCCAGGGCTTCTACAATTACTGATCACGATCGGACGCTCAACACCTGAGTATCGGACGTCCGACAAGCGTTGCTGCACTTCGGACGCAACACTCTGGACACATCGGCCGTCCGAAGGAATTGAAGAGGAAATTCCAAGTGTGCATCTTACCCTCGGACGCATGATGATAAGGGATCGGACGTCCTAAGAGATTCAAGAAAACTTCCAGAACTCATTGATCTCGTTCGGACGCATAAAAACTGAACATCGGACGTCCGACAGCACCAACGGCTAGTTGACTCTTCAGTTGCCTTCTACCCGTTGACAGCATTAATTGAAGAATTTTCTGGTCTCCTATAAAAAGAACAAAGTCAACCATCTCAGAACAACTTTGCACATCAAGTCTACATCAGATTGTGAGTGATTCAAGTATTAGAATACTCCAAAGGAACATTTGTATTCTTAGCTTGTGCAATTCTCTTGTAGTTTTTCAAGTGTGACATAGCTTCTTCAATAGTGTAGCATTGTGAGGGTTTTTCGATTGTTTGTAAAACTTCCTTGCTTGACCAAGTGTGGTTTGGGGCAAGAAGGAAGTGATCCTTCCCTTGTACACAGGATATTGGTTGCAAGATTGTTCAACTTGAAGTAACCTGGTATATAAAAGTGCTGTTCAAACTCCAGTAGAGTTTGAAGTCTGGTTTGTTTCTCTATTTTCGTTTACAGCTTTTCCATATAAACTGCTCTCATCTTCATCTTACGAATACCTGTGCTTTTTAGTAATCTGATCCATTGGGTGGTCTTTGAGAAAAGAAAGGTAGGCCTTGAAGAAAAGTGACCTATATCTTAGCTGGTTTTTTTGAAAACCTAATTCACCCCCCCTCTTAGGTTGTTTTCGATCCTTACAATTGGTATCAGAACTTGGTCTCCTAGAGATTAAGCTCAATCGGCTTGGGAGTAGATATGACAACCAACAATGCCATGTTCTTTGAGGGACAATCTGTTACTAGACCTCCAATGTTCAATGGATCAAACTATGTGAGCTGGAAGGAAAGGATGATTATATTCTTACAATCTATTGATATTGAGTTGTGGTTTATTGTTAGTGAAGGTCCATATGACGCAACGATTATTGATGAAACTACTCATAGGCCGAGACAAAAGGCCAGAAGTGAGCTGACTGCTGCAGATAGAACTCATCTCACTCTAAATACCAAGGCTATGAACGTTCTATACAGTGCATTAGACTCAAATGAGTCTATTAGAGTCAAAGGCTGCAGATCTGCAAAAGAAATTTGGGATAAACTTAGAGAGATCCATGAGGGAAGCGAGAATGTGAGAGAACAAAAGAAATCCATTCTGGTCACTAAGTATGAATCTTTTAAGATGGAGCCTCATGAAAACATTGACAAAATATATTGTAGATTCAATGATCTGATCAAGGATTTAGAGGTGCTTGAGAAGGAGTACTCTCTAGGTGAGAAGAACAGAAAAATTCTGAATGCTCTATCAAAGGACTGGAAAAGCAAAGTGACTGCCATTGAGGAAGCCAAGGATCTAAATACTTTATCCATTGAATCTCTGATTAACTCTCTAACTTCTTACGAACTGAAACTTAAATCTAAGATGCAGGATGAAGAAGACACAAAAGTAAGAAAAAGTATTGCTCTGAAAGCTTCACAAGACGAAGATGAAAAAGCCTCACAGGATGAAAATGATTTGGAAGGTGATGACAGTGATATTGCACTCATCACAAGAGGTTTCAAAAGATTTCTCAACAAAAGAAGATTCAGGAAAGGCGGATCCAGCTATTCCTTACCAAATCAGTCTAATGACTTCAGAAACAGAGGGAAACTGGAATTCAACAAGAAGCTGACTGATAAGTGTTTCGAATGTGGCCAACCAGGACACTATGCAAATGAGTTTCCAATGAAGAAAAAGAAGGAGAACAAGGTTGAACGAAAGTCAAAGTTCAACAATTTCCAGATTACCTGGAATGATTGCAACTCAGAAGGCGAAGTTGAAGAAGAAGAGGAATCTGCTCAAGTGGCTTTCATGGCCATTGGAGATGAAGAGGTAACACAATGCAACTCTCAAACCGACAGTGATAGTGAATCTGATGATGATGTTAACTCTTTTCTAGAAAAAATGCATAACAGCTTGAAAGAATCCTACGTTAAAAACAAGGAACTGAAGCAGAAAATTAGCTTTCTAATACAAGATAATGCAAGTCTTTTTCGACAAAACAAGTGCCTTAAGCATGAAAATGAGAACCTGAAAAGAACTGAAACTAATGTGATTGCTGAACTTTACAAAAAGAAAAATTTATGTGACATACTCAGAAATGAGCTTAAGAAAAAGGATGGATGATTTATGTCATTTGTTACATCATATGAAACAGAACCGTCTTCAAAAGAATGACACTGAACCTTATGTTAATACTCATCAAATAAGACTGAATCAAAATGCAAATGAGTTTGCTATCCACAGGAGAAGGCAAGTCAGATTCATTAAACCTGTTCATTTGATTGATCCAATGTCAGTATGCAACTTTTGTTGTCAATCTGGTCACATGAATAGCAACTGTTATGTTAAGAAAAACATGAGGAATGGAATGAGATGCATGTGGATAGTTAGACATAAGACTAACTCTCAAGGACCCAATATGTAAAGGGTACCAAGTATTATCCTGTGGGTTTGTGTGTAGGTGAATCAGGATAACATTGCTAAAGAATCAAAATGGTTCATTGATAGTGGATGTTCAAGACATATGACTGGTGATGCTTCACAATTCATTAAACTCAAGCAAAAAGCAAGTGAAAATGTAACGTTTGGAGATGATAACAAAGCCAAAACTGTTGGTATTGGTGATGTTGGTAAGAATGGTAAAACCTCTATCCACAATGTTCTTCTTGTTGATAATCTGAGCTACAATTTATTAAGTGTTAGTCAACTGTGTGATAGGAATCTGTTTGTATTGTTCAAAAAGCTTGAATGTCTCATATTTGACTCAAAGTTCAACATTATTTTCAAAGGAAAAAGGGTTAATGATGTCTATGTAGTTATTCTTGAAAAAATTGACTCCTCATATCTCAAATGTCTCAAAGTAGCAAATGAGGACCCATGGTTATGGCATAGAAGACTGTGTCACTTCAACATGGATTTGCTAAAGGAAATCTCTAAAAAGGATCTTGTTAGAGGTCTCCCAAAAATCAAATTTGAAAAGGACCGGATATGTGATGCTTGCCAATTTGGAAAACAAGTCAAGGTATCTTTTAAATCCAAGAAATGTGTTTCTACTTCAAAACCACTTGAACTTTTGCACCTTGACCTGTTTGGTCCTACACAAACTACAAGCCTTGGTGGTAAGAGATATTGTTTTGTGATTGTTGATGATTACTCTAGATATACTTGGGTGATATTTCTTGCTCATAAAGATGATGCCTTTAAGAATTTTATTTCATTGTTTGCTAAAGTGCAAAATCTGCTTGGCTTGAAAATTGTTAGGATTAGAAGTGATAATGGGTCAGAATTCAAGTTCTGTGGTTTTCTAGAATTTTATGATCATAATGGCATTACTCATGAATTCTCTATTGCTAGAGTCCCCCAACAAAATGGAGTTGTAGAAAGAAAAAATAGAACTCTCCAAGAGGCTGCTAGAACCATGCTTAGTGAATGCAATTTACCAAAATATTTTTGGGCTGAAGCCATAAACACAGCCTGTTATACCATGAACAGAGTTCTCCTAAGACCAATTTTGAACAAAACCTCCTATGAGCTTATGTTTGACAAAAAGCCTGTTGTTGGTTACTTTAAAGTATTTGGTTGTAAATGTTTCATTTTGAATATCAAGCAACATCTTGGAAAGTTGGACAAAAAATCTGATGAGGAAATTTTCTTGGGATATTGTGAAAACAAAAGAGGCTTCAGAGTTTATAATCGTAGAACACTGATCATAGAGGAAGCGATACACATTACGTTTGATGAAACTAATGGTGACATTTCTATGAGTTGTGGTGAAGATGATGATACAGGTGTTCAAGAAGAACTAAAGAAGTTAGCAATCAATGATCATGACTCTGCTTCACCAGAAACTGATTTAAAGGATGCTGATACTCAAGACAGTCCAGCTGGAGAAGTGAATGACAGAGATACCGCTACTCCTAATGATCTACCAAGAACCTGGAAATTTGTTCATAACCATCCCAGGGAGCTTATAATTGGTGATCCATCTGAAAAGGTCAGAACTCGTTCATCTAGACACCTAGTAGATAATCTTGCTTTAGTATCACATATTGAACCTAAAAATGTTGTTGATGCATTGAATGATGAGCACTGGATTTTAGCTATGAAAGAAGAGTTAATCCAATTTGAAAGAAACAAGGTTTGGACCCTGGTTGCTAGACCACAAGACCATCCTATCATTGGCACAAAGTGGATTTTTAGAAACAAAATGAATGATAAAGGGGAGGTTGTTAGAAATAAGGCCAGGCTGGTGGCTAAGGGATACACTCAAGAAGAGGGGATAGACTTTGATGAGTCCTTTGCACCTGTAGCTAGGCTGGAGTCCATAAGAATGTTTGTAGCATTTGCATGTTTCAAGAATTTTAAGTTATTTCAGATGCATGTTAAGAGTGCTTTCTTAAATGGTTTTATAGATCAAGAAGTCTATGTTGACCAACCTCCTGGTTTTGAAAATGTATCTTATCCAGATCTTGTTTTTAAACTCTCAAAAGCTTTATACGGATTAAAGCAAGCTCCTAGAGCATGGTATGAACGTCTGAGTGGATTTTTGATTGAAAATGGTTTTAAAAGGGGCATTGTAGATACTACACTTTTCACAAAACAAAGCTCACGAGACCTTTTAATTGTGCAAATATATGTGGATGAGATCATATTTGGTGCTTCTAATGAGAGCTTGTGCAAGGACTTTTCCATCATCATGCAAAAAGAATTTGAAATGAGCATGATGGGAGAACTGAACTTCTTCCTTGGACTCCAAGTGGTTCAAACCCAAGATGAAACATTTATAAATCAAGCAAAATACACCAAGGAGCTGCTGAAAAGATTTGGAATGGAGGATTCAAAGCCTGTTGGAACACCTATGTGCACCTCTACCAAACTTGACAAGGATGAGGAAGGTACGAAAGTTGAGGAAAAGAAGTACAGAGGTATGATTGGAATGGAGGATTTAAAGCCTGTTGGAACACCTATGTGCACCTCTACCAAACTTGACAAGGATGAGGAAGGTACGAAAGTTGAGGAAAAGAAGTACAGAGGTATGATTGGAAGTTTTATCTTTATAGAACTGCCAGTAGGCCTCTTGATCATGTTGCTGTATGCTTATTGTTTGGCTCGACTTCAATCTCTGTCCAAAGAATCACACTTGAGATTGTAGGTAAAAGAATTTTAGATATCCTTAAAGGAACTTAAACTTTTGGGTTTAATGGTATTCCTCAGAAACTGTTCCCATGAAACTTCCTTTATAATGGTATTCTCTGCATGACCTGAATTTTTGGGTGGTTGTTAAAATAGATAGAGAAAAAGTACTTACTGGATATAACTGCAACTTTCTTGGAAATTGTTTGGTATCTCTTTGTTTTTAGGTAAAAAAACAAAATGCTATTCTCAATGTGTCCAACTACTGAAGCTTGAATATGGTTGCTGCTATGTGCTTGTCTTGTGCTTCCATTGCTTGATGGATGAAAAAACACATTCTGAATGATTTTGGTTTTTAGTGTAATTGAAGTTACCTACTGTAACTGGTGACAGCACGTACGTGGCAATTAATCCGGACAATAAAATCTTATCATTCCGCACTCTAGGACTAAGCACATTGATATAAAGCATCATTTCATTCGCGATCTTGTCTCAAAGGGGGTAATCCGTGTCCAGTTTGTTTGTTCTAAAGAGCAAATCACTGATATCCTCACAAAAGCTCTTCCACTGGATCAATTTGTGTTCTTGAGAACAAAACTGGGCGTCTCAGAAAAAATATTCTAAGTTTTGTTTTTTGGTGAATCCTTATCGAATGTCCGATGAATTGGAACGGACGTCCGACAGTGTTCTTCGTCCAGTTTCAGAAAAATCCTTGTTCGGACGGATGTGTCGGACGCTTCAATACGTTCGGACGTCAGACACTCAAAAATTTGAGCACTATAAGGCAGTTACCTATTCTTCCTAGTTCATTATCTTCCATAGTCTCGGACACAACCTTTCAGTTTCCTCTCATATTTGAAATTCAAATTCCTCTCTCATCAAACCAAGTTCCAAGAAATTGACTCAACCAACTCCATTACACCCCTATTGCTCATTAATCACTCATAAAAATCATTCCTAACCCCCAACTACCCCATTGTTCCCAATTCACATCCGAAACCCTAACTTTTTATAATTCTCTCCCTGCGGCATTTCAGTGCATTCTCATTCTTGCTCATACTGCATTCTTCCTCTGTACAACACGTTCTGCATCAAAAACACATCCACATTGCATCATGGTTAGAATCAGAGGTGGATCTACTAGTGCCGGACGGTCCTTTAGGCTTAGAGATGAGGACATTGAGATTGAGGAACCACCTCCTGTGGGGCCTAAGAAGAAGATTGTGACCCGTGGTGGTAAAGCGAAGCAAACTGCCCAAAGAAAATTGGTTACTCCAACTGCTGAATCATCTGATGAGCAGTTGGAAGGGCAGAACTCTGAAGGGAACATTATTGGTGGAAATAAGGAACCAGAGCAGGCTACCTAGGGTGATGAAACTGTCACAAGGTCATCTGGTAAAAGAAAGAGAACTGTAAAGAGGAAGAGCACTCCCCAATCCAAGAAAAAGCAATCTGCTGATCCCTCTGTTGATCAGCAGAATGAACGAAACATTGCTGAGAATCAGCAAACACCTGAACCCTCCACCAGGAAATCTCCAAGGACAAGGTCTGAGGCTCAGAATGTTGGGGCATCGCCACACAAACCTCGAAAGGGAAACGTTCTGGGAAAGATCCAGTAACACAGCCCATAACAGAACCCACTCCTCTCCCAAAATTCATTGATGATGAAGCCAAAGACAGATTTGAGTTAGTCTCTCAAAAAAGGTTCATCACCCAAAGGCTCATCCTTCCTTACGAATTTCGTAAACTTGATCTTGAACCTGTCATTAAACTGTTTGAATTCCAGAAATGGACTCATCTTCTGACCATTCATAATGTCTTTTACCCTGACATGCTTTATCAATTTTTTGCTAATCTTAGAAAGGGTAAATCACACACTGAACTCATCTCTAGGGTCAACTCTATAGACATCACGTTAACTCCTGACATTGTGAATTCCATTCTGAACAGTTTCGTCTGGCCAGGAGGAGGCCTGGATCATCTAAAATCACCATCTAGGCACTACTAGGTCACTGCACCTTAATCTAGGACTATAGTTCATCTTTTGCATTGCAAAACTTTTGGCTAAGTGATGTACACCTGGTCTGTACAACTGGATATTTTTTACTGTTTATGGATGTTATAACTCAGTGTTTGTTATGAATATTTGTTATGAATGATTGTTTGTTATGGAATCTGCTGAATGAATGTGTTCGTTATGAATGTCTCTGTTGATTCCAAATTGTGCTGAACATGAATGGATTTTGCTGATACTATCTGATATTGTGTGTTATTGATAATGTTTCTGATGGATCATACTGATGTTATATAATACTGCTGGTATCAAAACTGATACTCACTTTTGTGATGATAAAAAGGGGGAGAATTGGATTAGCACTGATGGTATAGAGTAACTAGTTAGGGGGAGTCAGTTTCAGGGGGAGTTGCGTTGCGTTTCTTCCTGAATACTCATGCACTTCGTTAGGGGGAGTTGTTATATCCCAGCTCGTATATTTTTGCTCGATCCAAATGTTTTGTCATCATCAAAAAGGGGGAGATTGTTTATCTCAATTCACATCTTTTGATGATTACAAAATAAATGGATGTTACTAATACTCTTTGTAGAGATCCTTTTCAGAAATAACACTAAACAGATCTGTGGACTTAAAGCAAATAAAAGAAGATCAAAAAGGATGAAAAGTGCTGAGGAAGTTTTCGGACGCACAAAAAAGAGAGTATCGGACGTCCGACATTCTTTGAGTACCTTCGGACGTGTGAAGAACTCAGACTCGGACGTCCGAAGAAGACAAGCCAGGGCTTCTACAATTACTGATCACGATCGGACGCTCAACACCTGAGTATCGGACGTCCGACAAGCGTTGCTGCACTTCAGACGCAACACTGTGGACACATCGGCCGTCCGAAGGAATTGAAGAGGAAATTCCAAGTGTGCATCTTACCCTCGGACGCATGATGATAAGGGATCGGACGTCGTAAGAGATTCAAGAAAACTTCCAAAACTCATTGATCTCGTTCGGACGCATAAGAACTGAACATCGGACGTCCGACAGCACCAACGGCTAGTTGACTTTTCAGTTATCTTCTACCCGTTGACAGCATTAATTGAAGAATTTTCTGGTCTCCTATAAAAAGAACAAAGTCAACCATCTCAAAACAACTTTGCACATCAAGTCTACATCAGATTGTGAGTGATTCAAGTGTTAGAATACTTCAAAGGAACATTTGTATTCTTAGCTTGTGCAATTCTCTTGTAATTTTTCAAGTGTGACACAGCTTCTTCAATAGTGTAGCACTGTGAGGGTTTTTCGATTGTTTGTAAAACTTCCTTGCTTGACCAAGTGTGGTTTGGGGCAAGAAGGAAGTGATCCTTTCCTTGTACACAGGATATTGGTTGCAAGATTGTTCAACTTGAAGTAACCTAGTATATAAAAGTGATGTTCAAACTCCAGTAGAGTTTGAAGCCTGGTTTGTTTCACTATTTTCGTTTACAGCTTTTCTATATAAACTGTTCTCCTCTTCATCTTACGAATACCTGTGCTTTCGTGTAATCTGATCCATTGGGTGGTCTTTGAGAAAAGAAATGTAGGCTTTGAAGAAAAGTGACCTATATCTTAGCTGATTTTTTTGAAAACCTAATTCTGTTCTCCTCTTAGGTTGTTTTCAATCCTTACAAAGATGATATTGGTTGGAAAAGTGAAAGGAAAACCGAAGGAAATTGCATAGAAAGGCCGGCCGAAATCTGTCCTGTTTTTACCGGGCCTTTATTTCGAATTTTTGTTGCTCAAATGACTTTAAAACTGATGTATATATTGTTGTATATGATTTGTATAAAGTTTCTACAAAAATTCATTTGAATTGGTTGGATAAAAATTGAATTTTGGCAAGAACAGATCTGAAAAATTTGTGTAGCAGTGGTCCACTGGCAGTCTTCTTTGAACGAATATATCTGTGTACGGAAGTCGGAATTGAGTGCCGTCAGTGGCATTCAAAACTAGACATCCGTAATTTTCTAACGGTGTAAAATGCACCTGCTAATTCGAATTGAGTGAACCGTAGTAGTTCACCAAAGTTTCCTATTCTGTTCTACTGTTCTGTTTGCATAGCAGTGGGAAACTGCAACTTGTCGCTTGAATGCGAGCTACCTATGAACTGATTTTCAAAACGACTTCTTCTAATGAAATGTATCCTTTTGAATCTAGTTTTCAACGCCACCAACCATTCTCAATTTCAAGTTGTATTGAGTGAGATACGGTCAAATTTGTAAACTGCAGCAGAGCTGGAAAACCCTTCTTTTTGGCTAGCCGACTGGTTTTCTTACTTGTGAGATGTGTTGTTTTGAAAATTTTGATGTCAACCAACTATGAACTGCTTATGAAATATTTCTTGGACCTTGGTTTCACAAATGAATCAAAATGGGACTGATTTCGTGGTACAAAATGTTTGAAAAGGGAAAAGAAAGCAAAAAGACAGATTTGTCTTGGAAATTTCTTGAACTTTGGTAATTTTGTTAACTACCTTTTCGTGCGAATTTTCAACTGAAATTTGATAGAGGAGTAGTAATCATATGGAAGTTTAATTGTACCAAAATTGGTGTTGTTCTAAGACCATTTCGACATCCAACTGAAGTACCAAAGTTTGCCTTTCAAATCTGGAAATTCTTGATTAGTGAGTAATTTTCAGCCGACTTTGAGCTGCTACATCTCAATGCTCAAAACTCCGAATTTAGTTCTGTTTGTCATGTTTAAAACCTTGATGGGAACTCTAATAGTATTACAAATTTCAGAGGCTAGTTCATGTTCTGTAAATTTTGCTGAACTTCCAAAGTTTACCGAAAAATAAGACTGAAACTATCTTATGTGCTCAAATCAGCCACTTTGAGATGAAGTTTGAATATCTTCCGTTTAGAATCTTGAAAAAGTATCTTCTAGAAACCTTTAGTACTTAGAATCAAGATTCCAACGATATAAATTTTTTCAATTTTGGACTTATTGAGTGCAAGATCTAATTTTTCTAAGTTTGGCATGCAAAATTGAAATTTGCCAATTTCTTAGAAAATGCAATTTTGGGAACTTGACTTCTTTTCTCGATATTGACTGAACATTTTGAACCCGATTTCATGGGGAATACGAGTTCCCCTAGTAACTTTAAATTCCTCACTTTTGAATTTTGATTTTCGATAAAATGAAGCTTATAAGGACATTTACTTGAATTAGAAATTTGGGATAAACTTAGAGAGATCCATGAGGGAAGCGAGAATGTGAGAGAACAAAAGAAATCCATTCTGGTCACTAAGTATGAATCTTTTAAGATGGAGCCTCATGAAAACATTGACAAAATGTATTGTAGATTCAATGATCTGATCAAGGATTTAGAGGTGCTTGAGAAGGAGTACTCTCTAGGTGAGAAGAACAGAAAAATTCTGAATGCTCTATCAAAGGACTGGGAAAGCAAAGTGACTGCCATTGAGGAAGCCAAGGATCTAAATACTCTATCCATTGAATCTCTGATTAACTCTCTAACTTCTTACGAACTGAAATTTAAATCTAAGATGCAGGATGAAGAAGACACAAAAGTAAGAAGGAGTATTGCTCTGAAAGCTTCACAAGACGAAGATGAAACAGCCTCACAGGATGAAAATGATTTGGAAGGTGATGACAGTGATATTGCACTCATCACAAGAGGTTTCAAAAGATTTCTCAACAAGAGAAGATTCACGAAAGGCGGATCCAGCTATTCCTTACCAAATCAGTCTAATGACTTCAGAAACAGAGGGAAACTGGAATTCAACAAGAAGCTGACTGATAAGTGTTTCGAATGTGGCCAACCAGGATACTATGCAAATGAGTGCCCAATGAAGAAAAAGAAGGAGAACAAGGTTGAACGAAAACCAAAGTTCAACAATTTCCAGATTACCTGGAATGATTGCAACTCAGAAGGCGAAATTGAAGAAGATGAGGAATCTGCTCAAGTGGCTTTCATGGCCATTGGAGATGAAGAGGTAACACAATGCAACTCTCAAATCGACAGTGATAGTGAATCTGATGATGATGTTAATTCTTTTCTAGAAAAAATGCATAACAGCTTGAAAGAATCCTATGTTAAAAATAAGGAACTAAAGCAGAAAATTAGCTTTCTAATACAAGACAATGCAAATCTTTTTCGACAAAACAAGTATCTTAAGTATGAAAATGAGAACCTGAAAAGAACTGAAACTGATGTGATTGCTGAACTTTACAAAAAGAAAAATTTCTGTGACATACTCAGAAGTGAGCAATGTAGCTTAAGAAAAAGGATGGATGATTTATGTCAATTATTACACCATATGAAACAGAACCGTCTTCAAAAGAATGACACTGAACCTTATGTTAATACTCATCAAATAAGACTGAATCAAAATGCAAATGAGTTTGCTATCCACAGGAAAAGGCAAGTCAGATTCATTAAACCTGTTCATTTGATTGATCCAATATCAGTATGCAACTTTTGTTGTCAATTTGGTCACATGAATAGCAACTGTTTTGTTAAGAAAAACATGAGGAATGGCATGAGATGCATGTGGATAGTTAGACATAAGACTAACTCTCAAGGACCCAACATGTAAAGGGTACCAAGTATTATCTTGTGGGTTTGTGTGTAGGTGAACCAGGATAACATTGCTAAAGAATCAAAATGGTTCATTGATAGTGGATGTTCAAGACATATGACTGGTGATGCATCACAATTCATTAAACTCAAGCAAAAAGCAAGTGGAAAGGTAACGCTTGGAGATGATAACAAAGCCAAAACTGTTGGTATTGGTGATGTTGGTAAGAATGGTCAAACCTCTATCCACAATGTTCTTCTCGTTGACAATCTGAGCTACAATTTATTAAGTGTTAGCCAACTGTGTAATAGAAATCTGTTTGTATTGTTCAAAAAGCTTGAATGTCTCATATTTGACTCAAAGTTCAACATTATTTTCAAAGGAAAAAGGGTTAATGATGTCTATGTAGTTGTTCTTGAAAAAATTGATTCCTCCTATCTCAAATGTTTCAAAGTAGCAAATGAGGACCCATGGTTATGGCATAGAAGACTGTGTCACTTCAACATGGATTTGCTAAAGGAAATCTCTAAAAAGGATCTTGTTAGAGGTCTCCCAAAAATCAGATTTGAAAAGGACCGGATATGTGATGCTTGCCAATTTGGAAAAGAAGTCAAGGTATCTTTTAAACTCAAAAAATGTGTTTCTACTTCAAAACCACTTGAACTTTTACACCTTGACCTGTTTGGTCCTACACAAACTACAAGCCTTGGTGGTAAGATATATTGTTTTGTGATTGTTGATGATTACTCTTGATATACTTGGGTGATATTTCTTACTCATAAAGATGATGCCTTTAAGAATTTTACTTCATTGTTTGCTAAAGTGCAAAATCTGCTTGGCTTGAAAATTGTTAGGATTAGAAGTGATAATGGGTCAGAATTCAAGTTCTGTGGTTTTCCAGAATTTTGTGATCATAATGGCATTACTCATGAATTCTCTATTGCTAGAGTCCCCCAACAAAATGGAGTTGTAGAAAGAAAAAATAGAACTCTCCAAGAGGCTGCCAGAACCATGCTTAGTGAATGCAATTTATCAAAATATTTTTGGGCTGAAGCCATAAACACAGCCTGTTATACCATGAACAGAGTTCTCCTAAGACCAATTTTGAACAAAACCTCCTATGAGCTTATGTTTGACAAAAAACCTGTTGTTGGTTACTTTAAAGTATTTGGTTGTAAATGTTTCATTTTGAATATCAAGGAACATCTTGGAAAGTTTGACAAAAAATCTGATGAGGGAATTTTCTTGGGATATTGTGAAAACAAAAGAGGCTTCAGAGTGTATAATCGTAGAACACTGATCATAGAGGAAGCGATACACATTACGTTTGATGAATCTAATGGTGACATTTCTATGAGTTGTGGTGAAGATGATGATACAGGTGTTCAAGAAGAACTAAAGAAGTTAGCAATCAATGATCATGACTCTGCTTCACCAGAAACTGATTTAAAGGATGCTGATACTCAAGACAGTCCAGCTGGAGAAGTGAATGACAGAGATACCGCTACTCCTAATGATCTACCAAGAACCTGGAAATTTGTTCATAACCATCCCAGGGAGCTTATAATTGGTGATCCATCTGAAAAGGTCAGAACTCGTTCTTCTAGACACCTAGTAGATAATCTTGCTTTAGTATCACATATTGAACCTAAAAATGTTGTTGATGCATTGAATGATGAGCACTGGATTTTAGCTATGGAAGAAGAGTTAATCCAATTTGAAAGAAACAAGGTTTGGACCCTGGTTGCTAGACCACAAGACCATCCTATCATTGGCACAAAGTGGGTTTTTAGAAACAAAATGAATGATAAAGGGGAGGTTGTTAGAAATAAGGCCAGGCTGGTGGCTAAGTGATACACTCAAGAAGAGGGGATAGACTTTGATGAGTCCTTTGCACCTGTAGCTAGGCTGGAGTCCATAAGAATGTTTCTAACATTTGCATGTTTCAAGAATTTTAAGTTATTTCAGATGGATGTTAAGAATGCTTTCTTGAATGGTTTTATAGATCAAGAAGTCTATGTTGACCAACCTCCTGGTTTTGAAAATGTATCTTATCCAGATCATGTTTTTAAACTCTCAAAAGCTTTATACGGATTAAAGCAAGCTCCTAGAGCATGGTATGAACGTCTGAGTGAATTTTTAATTGAAAATGGTTTTAAAAGGGGCATTGTAGATACTACACTTTTCACAAAACAAAGCTCACGAGACCTTTTAATTGTGCAAATATATGTGGATGATATCATATTTGGTGCTACTAATGAGAGCTTGTGCAAGGACTTTTCCATCATCATGCAAAAAGAATTTGAAATGAGCATGATGGGAGAACTGAACTTCTTCCTTGGACTCCAAGTGGTTCAAACCCAAGATGGAACATTTATAAATCAAGCAAAATACACCAAGGAGCTGTTGAAAAGATTTGGAATGGAGGATTCAAAGCCTATTGGAACACCTATGTGCACCTTTACCAAACTTGACAAGGATGAGGAAGGTACGAAAATTGAGGAAAAGAAGTACAGAGGTATGATTGGAAGTTTACTTTATTTAACTGCCAGTAGGCCTGACATCATGTTTGCTGTATGCTTATGTGCTCGATTTCAATCCTGTCCAAAGGAATCACACTTGATTGCAGTAAAAAGAATTTTTAGATATCTTAAAGAAACCTTAAACTTTGGTTTATGGTATCCAAAATGTCATGAACTTCCTTTATATGGATTCTCTGATGTTGATTTCGGTGGTTGTAAAATAGATAGAAAAAGTACTACTGGTATATGCAACTTTGTTGGAAATTGTTTGGTATCTTGGTTTATTAAAAAATAAAATGCTATCTCATTGTCCACTACTGAAGCTGAATATGTTGCTGCTGGTACTTGTTGTGCTCAATTGCTATGGATGAAAAACACATTGAATGATTTTGGTTTAGTGTATGAATGTGTACCTATGTACTGTGACAACACTAGTGCAATTAATGTGACAAAAAATCCTATTCAGCACTCTAGGACTAAGCACATTGATATAAAGCATCATTTCATTCGCGATCTTGTCTCAAAGGGGGTAATCCGTGTCCAGTTTGTTTGTTTTAAAGAGCAAATCGCTGATATCCTCACAAAAGCTCTTCCACTGGATCAATTTGTGTTCCTGAGAACAAAACTGGACGTCTTAGAAAAAATATTCTAAGTTTTGTTTTTTGGTCAATCCTTATTGGACGTCCGATGAATTGGAACGGACGTCCGACATTGTTCTTCGTCCAGTTTCAGAAAAATCCTGGTTCGGACGGATGTGTTGGACGCTTCAATACGTTCGGACGTCCGATACTCAAAAATTTGAGCACTATAAGGCAGTTACCTATTCTTCCTAGTTCATTATCTTCCATAGTCTCGGACGCAACCTTTCAGTTTCCTCTCATATTCGAAATTCAAATTCCTCTCTCATCAAACCAAGTTCCAAGAAATTGACTCAACCAACTCCATTACACCCCTATTGCTCATTAACCACTCATAAAAATCACTCCTAACCCCCAACTACCCCATTGTTCCCAATTCACATCCGAAATCCTAACTTTTATAATTCTCTCCCTGCGGCATTTCAGTGCATTCTCATTCTTGCTCATACTGCATTCTTCCTCTGTACAACACGTTCTGCATAAAAAACACATCCACATTGCATCATGGTTAGAATCAGAGGTGAATCTACTAGTGTCGGACGGTCCTTTAGGCTTAGAGATGAGGACATTGAGATTGAGGAACCACCTCCTGTGGCGCCTAAGAAGAAGATTGTGACCCGTGGTGGTAAAGCGAAGCAAATTGCTCAAAGAAAATTGGTTACTCCAACTGCTGAATCATCTGATGAGAGTTGGAAGGGCAGAACTCTGAAGGGAACATTGTTGGTGGAAATAAGGAACCAGAGCAGGCTACCCAGGGTGATGAAACTGTCACAAGGTCATCTGGTAAAAAAAAGAGAACTGCAAAGAGGAAGAGCACTGCCCAATCCAAGAAAAAGCAATCTGCTGATCCTTCTGTTGATTAGCAGAATGAACGAAACATTGCTGAGAATCAGCAAACACCTGAACCCTCCACCAGGAAATCTCCAAGGACAAGGTCTGAGGCTCAGAATGTTGGGGCATCTGCCACACAAACCTCGAAAGGGAAACGTTCTGGGAAAGATCCAGTAACACAGCCCATAACAGAACCCACTCCTCTCCCAAAATTCATTGATGATGAAGCCAAAGACAGATTTGAGTTAGTCTCTCAAAAAGGGTTCATCACCCAAAGGCTCATCCTTTCCTACGAATTTCGTAAGCTTGATCTTGAACCTGTCATTAAACTGTTTGAATTCCAGAAATGGACTCATCTTCTGACCATTCCTAATGTCTTTTACCCTGACATGCTTTATCAATTTTTTGCTAATCTTAGAAAGGGTAAATCACACACTGAACTCATCTCTAGGGTCAACTCTATAGACATCACGTTAACTCCTGACATTGTGAATTCCATTCTGAACAGTTTCGTCTGGCCAGGAGGAGGCCTGGATCATCTAAAATCACCATCTAGGCACTACTAGGTCACTGCACCTTAATCTAGGACTATAGTTCATCTTTTGCATTGCAAAACTTTTGGCTAAGTGATGTACACCTGGTCTGTACAACTGGATATTTTTTACTGTTTATGGATGTTATAACTCAGTGTTTGTTATGAATATTTGTTATGAATGATTGTTTGTTATGGAATCTGCTGAATGAATGTGTTCGTTATGAATGTCTCTGTTGATTCCAAATTGTGCTGAACATGAATGGATTTTGCTGATACTATCTGATATTGTGTGTTATTGATAATGTTTCTGATGGATCATACTGATGTTATATAATACTGCTGGTATCAAAACTGATACTCACTTTTGTGATGATAAAAAGGGGGAGAATTGGATTAGCACTGATGGTATAGAGTAACTAGTTAGGGGGAGTCAGTTTCAGGGGGAGTTGCGTTGCGTTTCTTCCTGAATACTCATGCACTTCGTTAGGGGGAGTTGTTATATCCCAGCTCGTATATTTTTGCTCGATCCAAATGTTTTGTCATCATCAAAAAGGGGGAGATTGTTTATCTCAATTCACATCTTTTGATGATTACAAAATAAATGGATGTTACTAATACTCTTTGTAGAGATCCTTTTCAGAAATAACACTAAACAGATCTGTGGACTTAAAGCAAATAAAAGAAGATCAAAAAGGATGAAAAGTGCTGAGGAAGTTTTCGGACGCACAAAAAAGAGAGTATCGGACGTCCGACATTCTTTGAGTACCTTCGGACGTGTGAAGAACTCAGACTCGGACGTCCGAAGAAGACAAGCCAGGGCTTCTACAATTACTGATCACGATCGGACGCTCAACACCTGAGTATCGGACGTCCGACAAGCGTTGCTGCACTTCAGACGCAACACTGTGGACACATCGGCCGTCCGAAGGAATTGAAGAGGAAATTCCAAGTGTGCATCTTACCCTCGGACGCATGATGATAAGGGATCGGACGTCGTAAGAGATTCAAGAAAACTTCCAAAACTCATTGATCTCGTTCGGACGCATAAGAACTGAACATCGGACGTCCGACAGCACCAACGGCTAGTTGACTTTTCAGTTATCTTCTACCCGTTGACAGCATTAATTGAAGAATTTTCTGGTCTCCTATAAAAAGAACAAAGTCAACCATCTCAAAACAACTTTGCACATCAAGTCTACATCAGATTGTGAGTGATTCAAGTGTTAGAATACTTCAAAGGAACATTTGTATTCTTAGCTTGTGCAATTCTCTTGTAATTTTTCAAGTGTGACACAGCTTCTTCAATAGTGTAGCACTGTGAGGGTTTTTCGATTGTTTGTAAAACTTCCTTGCTTGACCAAGTGTGGTTTGGGGCAAGAAGGAAGTGATCCTTTCCTTGTACACAGGATATTGGTTGCAAGATTGTTCAACTTGAAGTAACCTAGTATATAAAAGTGATGTTCAAACTCCAGTAGAGTTTGAAGCCTGGTTTGTTTCACTATTTTCGTTTACAGCTTTTCTATATAAACTGTTCTCCTCTTCATCTTACGAATACCTGTGCTTTCGTGTAATCTGATCCATTGGGTGGTCTTTGAGAAAAGAAATGTAGGCTTTGAAGAAAAGTGACCTATATCTTAGCTGATTTTTTTGAAAACCTAATTCTGTTCTCCTCTTAGGTTGTTTTCAATCCTTACAAAGATGATATTGGTTGGAAAAGTGAAAGGAAAACCGAAGGAAATTGCATAGAAAGGCCGGCCGAAATCTGTCCTGTTTTTACCGGGCCTTTATTTCGAATTTTTGTTGCTCAAATGACTTTAAAACTGATGTATATATTGTTGTATATGATTTGTATAAAGTTTCTACAAAAATTCATTTGAATTGGTTGGATAAAAATTGAATTTTGGCAAGAACAGATCTGAAAAATTTGTGTAGCAGTGGTCCACTGGCAGTCTTCTTTGAACGAATATATCTGTGTACGGAAGTCGGAATTGAGTGCCGTCAGTGGCATTCAAAACTAGACATCCGTAATTTTCTAACGGTGTAAAATGCACCTGCTAATTCGAATTGAGTGAACCGTAGTAGTTCACCAAAGTTTCCTATTCTGTTCTACTGTTCTGTTTGCATAGCAGTGGGAAACTGCAACTTGTCGCTTGAATGCGAGCTACCTATGAACTGATTTTCAAAACGACTTCTTCTAATGAAATGTATCCTTTTGAATCTAGTTTTCAACGCCACCAACCATTCTCAATTTCAAGTTGTATTGAGTGAGATACGGTCAAATTTGTAAACTGCAGCAGAGCTGGAAAACCCTTCTTTTTGGCTAGCCGACTGGTTTTCTTACTTGTGAGATGTGTTGTTTTGAAAATTTTGATGTCAACCAACTATGAACTGCTTATGAAATATTTCTTGGACCTTGGTTTCACAAATGAATCAAAATGGGACTGATTTCGTGGTACAAAATGTTTGAAAAGGGAAAAGAAAGCAAAAAGACAGATTTGTCTTGGAAATTTCTTGAACTTTGGTAATTTTGTTAACTACCTTTTCGTGCGAATTTTCAACTGAAATTTGATAGAGGAGTAGTAATCATATGGAAGTTTAATTGTACCAAAATTGGTGTTGTTCTAAGACCATTTCGACATCCAACTGAAGTACCAAAGTTTGCCTTTCAAATCTGGAAATTCTTGATTAGTGAGTAATTTTCAGCCGACTTTGAGCTGCTACATCTCAATGCTCAAAACTCCGAATTTAGTTCTGTTTGTCATGTTTAAAACCTTGATGGGAACTCTAATAGTATTACAAATTTCAGAGGCTAGTTCACGTTCTGTAAATTTTGCTGAACTTCCAAAGTTTACCGAAAAACAAGACTGAAACTATCTTATGTGCTCAAATCAGCCACTTTGAGATGAAGTTTGAATATCTTCCGTTTAGAATCTTGAAAAAGTATCTTCTAGAAACCTTTAGTACTTAGAATCAAGATTCCAACGATATAAATTTTTTCAATTTTGGACTTATTGAGTGCAAGATCTAATTTTTCTAAGTTTGGCATGCAAAATTGAAATTTGCCAATTTCTTAGAAAATGCAATTTTGGGAACTTGACTTCTTTTCTCGATATTGACTGAACATTTTGAACCCGATTTCATGGGGAATACGAGTTCCCCTAGTAACTTTAAATTCCTCACTTTTGAATTTTGATTTTCGATACAATGAAGCTTATAAGGACATTTACTTGAATTTTAAAGCTAGTGTTCATTCTTCCTTAACTGATAAAGAATTTGTGAAAATGTGAGGGTGATTGTTAGTCATTTCTTCAGGCGATCAAAAAGGCTTCGAAGAGAATCCCGAAGTGGATCATTAAAGACTTTTCACTCACTTTGGTTGGGAATTGGTGAGTATCAAGTGCATGTTACATGCTTATGTGATTGAAATATTAATTTTACAAATGTTATACATGATACGTAAACATGCCGAGGCGAGAGTGTACTTTATCGCCTCGTCCTCTCTCTCTTTTAACTATGTGGTACTTATTACATGAATATATATGATTGGTAATTGTACATGGATATGTTTAACTTGTGCTCTAAGCGGATGCATGTACCATACCGATTCGAGTGGGAGGTGCCTCTCATACCATCTCAGTGCTACAATTGGTTCTCTGAGCAGTAGCATGTACCACACCAATTTGGGTGGGAGGTACCTCTCATGTCGTCTTAGAACCATAAACTATTCTAAATCTATTGGAGCGATGTCTTATCGATCACTGAGCGATAGTACGTACCACACCGATTCGGGTGGGAGATACCTCTCATGTCGTCTCAGAACCATAAACAAAGTATAAGTTGATTGGAACGATGTTTCATCGACCATTGAGCGATAGTATGTACCACACCGATTCGGGTGGGAGGTACCTCTCATGTCGACTCAGAACCATAAACATATAATCGATTCCCTTAGCGATAGCATGTACCACACCGATTCGGGTGGAAGGTATCTCTCATGTCGACTCAAAATCATAAATGAAATAAGTGAAGTTCTACGGACTTAATTACCTACCCGGGTGACAGAGTGTCATCACGAGGAGGTATTGGATTGAACTTTGGCAAGCCAGTGGAAATGAGCTCCTGAGAGCTCCTGTATCCTACTCAAGTGTGTTTAATTATTAATCATGAGTTATTTGAACTTTATAGCTTTACTTATTGTACAAATGTTATTGTTATTTGAACTATTCACTTGCATGCATTTCTTGACCTCACTGGGCGTCATCTCACCCCATTAGCTTTGTTTCCTTAACAGGAGTCGAAATGGAAGGAATTATGGAGAGGTCGACTTGATGGCTCTTTTGATTAGAATTTTGAATGTAATTGATTAGACGACTTTTGGAGACTGTATTCTGGGAAAAGTGATGTACTTTTGAAAACTTGAGTTATAAAACTTGAAAGTTTGTTTAAGGAAGTGACTTTTCTTACTTCGACTGTTATTCCTTAGTTGTTTATCTTAAGTTTGAATTGAAATTGTATCGAGTCCTGGCAAGAGTTAGGCAGGCATTTCACGGATATCCTTGGGTTGACCCTTGGGAGAAGTGCGGGCGTCACAGAATAACACTATTCAACGCTTAACACATTCATATATTTAAACTTCAACAATAGAACTTAAAATACAAGCCATTGTCTTTCAAAGAACAAAAAATAATAAAAAATTTTTAACAAAAATTTCATTTCATCTATAGACCACCTGCATACTTAAGATAACATTGTCCTCAATGTTGGGGGAAAAATTAAAGAAATAATAGTATGAAAAGAGATGAAAGTAAAACTCCCATAATAACAAATGAAGTGTCACTGATCAAGTTGGGCAAGAGAGAAGTGGTCAGTTACTATCCAATAGTCAAGATCAAGAAGCAATCCTACCAAAATAGAAAGATAAGAGAACACTAAAAATAGGAGTTAAATACACTACCAAACAATCTAAACTAGAAAACATGAAAATACTAAGTTATTTAAACATCAACACCAATCGCAAAACAAGAGAAAATATTAAATGAAATTCAAAAAAAGAAAGTCAGGTTACGCCCCGAAAAGCACTAAGTTTAGCGTCTTCAACCAGACCAGACAGATATGATTATGGTAGATAAAATGGTTCAGATGATCTCATTTCATTAATCACATGTTTTTCAAATTTTTCACAATATTTTCCATCAATATGTCACTTTTGAATTGCCTAAGATGTAAACTGGTGATGATTGAAAAAAGATCTTAGCTCCAAGTCCTGCTCCGTAACATGTTTCTCACCATGCAAATTTTTAGTAAGATTAATATAGGAACAAGAATCATCATAAGAAGTATAATTTAAGGGTTCAAAAACATCAAATTCTTTCTTTTCCTTGCCAACCTTTAAAGTTAATTTCCCTTCTAACAAATCTATGTTAGCCCCTCATATAACTAAAAGCCTCTACCAAGGATAATAGGCATAGCAATATCTTTCATCATATCAAGAATAAGAAAATAGGTTGGAAAATAATATTTATCAACTTTTACAAATAGATCTTTTATAATACAAATCGGATATCGCACTAAAAAATTTGCAAATTATAGAATCACCTTTGTAGGTGCAAGATTGCTGAATTTCAACTTCCTTAAAAATAATAAAGGTATTAAATTAACACTGGATCCAAGATAACACAAATATTTATCAACAAAAACATTCTCAAAACAACAACGCACAATAAAATTCCCTAGATCTTTTATCTTGATTGGAAGATGATTTTGAAGCGCCACAGTACACTTCTTAGTAAGCAACAACCTTGCAAAGTCCTCCAATTTCTTCTTATTAGAGACTATTTCCTTCAAGAACTTTGCATACTTAGGCATATCTGTAAGAACTTTATAAACAATCCATATTTACTTGAAGCTTTTGAAGCATCTCTAAAAACTTTTGATAATGACTTTCATTTGCCTTTTTTTCAACCTCTGAGAGAAGGAAATAGGAGGCGCATAAATTTTGACTTTGAGCACAGACCTATCTTCTACCTGAACTATGCATTTTGTCCCCAATTTCTTCACTTTTATCATCTATCTCATATCTTTTCTTAGGTACTCCTTTGCTTTAATAACGGGATCATCCAACACTTTTCCTAAGTGAAGGGGCTACTGCCATATTTGTCTCTTTGGGATTTACCTCCGCATTGCTAGGCAGTCTTCCCATTTCTTTCGCAGGTACCACCTTTGCTAATTGACCAATCTATCTTTCAAGATTCTATATGGATGCTTATTGAGACTGGGCAAGGTGGTCTATTTGATCCATCCTTTTATCCATTTTTTACATGTACTATAGCATCATCTCTTCAAAGTTAGGTTTTTTCTCTTAAACAGGCTGGGAATGACGAGTGCAGGGTATATATATAACAATTAACTCATCCACAGTCAAGTTTTATAATTGTAAAATCCTAAATACTCCACACGCGATTTTTTTGCAAGTATACGAGTTGGGATTGAGTATAGGGTATTAAGGGTCAAATCCATAAGGAAGATTATCAATTACCGGTGGTTTTTGAACTCTTTTATTATTTAGACTATCACCAATGTAAGAAATTAATCTATACTATACACATGAGATAAAAGTAATACAAATAACAGTAGAAGGCTCCTAGAGATATGGAATTCCTAACTACTTTTGCATGTGAAATTACTGGTTAATTGAATGTTATTATCTTGACTAGTTATGGTGTAATTTCCTCATATATATAAAATCTACTGTCGTAGTGGATCAACTATACTTGTAACTAATCCATATTTACTCTGATAGCTATGAAATTAACTACAAACTCATTGCATCTATGAAATTACATGAAATAAGTCATTAAAGTCACAACGGTGCACCTCTACTCTCATGAGTGTACTCCCTAGATTCAACACTTAAACTAACGTTAAATTCTAATATCCATTGCAAACTTAACAACTTAAAATTATCACAATTAATGGCTAATTAATCATGATTAGATAAGTCAAAGTGACAAATAACTTGCTCAAAATAACATCATCAAATAGCCAAGTAAATATCACTAACAAGATATAGAAAGTTCATCCATAACTCTAGGCATAAACTTTAACAAAATATGAAGAAACACAAATCCAAACTTGTCTAATAACTAAACTTGAAATCAAATACAAGAGAGAAAGTAGTAAAAGAGATATCACACTTATCACATGAGATCAAACTCTCCATCTTACTCTTTAATCTTCATCCAAGTTTAACTACAAGTACAAGAAGAATAAACTACACTAACTATACTAATCTACCCTAACTAATGAACTAAGGAAATTCTAGTGAAGGCTATATTTTTGTGAAGTTTCTCTAGCCTTCCAAAGTTCTCTCAAATGTTCTCCAAAGGCCTCTATTTATAGAGAATTTAAGGTCCAAATGAGTTGTTTCTTGTAAGCAAAGTTGGCTCTTGAAACTCCCAAAAGTTGTTTCTACAAGATTCTATGCTTGTTTGCTCATTTCCAACCGAAATTCTTGCAAAAAAAAATTGGTCAAAAAGCTTGCGTGAATAAAGAACAAGTTAATAGCAAGTTGCAACCACAGTTGAAGAATACATGACCTCAAAAACACGAATCGAGATTGTGTGTTGATCCCACGTTTTGCTTTATTGTAGGTTTGCTCATTTCTGGCCAATCTTTATCCTTCCTCTGTTTTTGTACCAATTTCCACTAATATTTTTTTGATAATGAAAGTTGAACTAACTCTTGTACAAAACATGAAAGTTGTATATCTTTGTGTTAACTTTCCAATGCCTTAAGAATCATCCAATTTGGAGCTATGCGAACTACTAAATGACCAAAATATCTTTAACTGGTCAATCCCCTATTTTAATTTTTGACAACAGAATTGCACTTCTATATTTCAATATTTTGACAATGAAAATGACTAAATGAATTTTGAGGTCTTACAAAAAATGTAGATATATCTCTTAATTTTAAAATGGTTCAAGACTCACCTCAATCCAATACGTGTATCTCAAGATATAGTTGAAATACAAATAGGTGTCAAAGCTGAAAACTCTCTTTCTTTATTCTTGATTACATTTTCTTTTTTGCACTTTATATTCTCTTTAAATTATTTCATGTGAGGACCCGAAATTCTCTTTTACTATCTTATCTATTTATTTATTTATTCATTTGCTCCAATTAATTTATTTCATTCATTTTAATTGCATCTGTATTGTACATTGCCTCAGTTTATTTTTTTTTTACATGTTTGCTCTTAAACTTAATTTTTCTGTCACCCAATTACTGAAATATTAAGAAATCACGCTTCTCGAGGTAATATTTGGTCTAAGAGTGTAATGGTCTTGGATAGTTAAGGATGATCAATTGTAGACTAAGAAAAGTTAATTGAGAAATTCGGGGTGAGTGACTTGAGTTAATCTCAATTAAGAGCATTAATGGATCACTATTCAAATGTTGACTTTTGCACCATAAAAAATGGCTTTATATCACTTCTTTCTTTCACCATTTCACATCACAAAAACACACAAAACCCACGCTTTCTTTCTCTCCCTCTTGGCCGAACCCTTCCCCTCTCCTTTAGCCAAGAAAATTTCATCTTCTTAATCTTGCTCACTAATCTTGCCCCAACTTGCTCACATCTTGGATCATCTTCAAGCTTGGTAGAAGACTTAGTGGAGGGAAGATTCTTAGAGGTTTAGTGCTTGGTTTCTTGAGATTTTACTTGCTATCCTTGGAGGAAGGTAACCTCTCCAAGCACCAATCTTTCTTTCATCTTTTAGCTCAATCTTAGCTAGATAAACTTGGGGTTGTTGAAGGGTTCTATAAACCTTGACATTAGGCAGCATGCATTGAGGATATTCTTGTTTTCTTGACTTGGTCTTAGGAAGATGCCTTGAGGAGGATTATTAGGTAGTGGACTTGAAGATTTCTTATATGTTGGTTGTTGTTATGGTGAATTCTACCTTAGTTTTGGTGTAAGAGTTTAGGAGGAGAATTTGGAAAGAAAGAAGAAGGGATGCTATCCAAATTTTGCTGGAGTGTTTCCCTTGTTTTAATTCCGAAATTTATGGTTAAATTGATGCAAAAATGCTTGCTACATGTTGAGTTATGTGCGTATAAATTATCTTCCAAAAATCACTTCATTTGAATGAGGTAAAGTTAAGCTTAAAGGAGGGGAACAAACCTGAAAATTTTTTAGCAGGGTAGCCAACACTGTTCACTAAACAGAATGTAATTTTTCGTACAGGAGTCAAAATCCAGTGCTGTTTGCTGCATGTGAAAGTAGACTCCGAGGGCTTTCTAACGGTATAAAATACACATGTTATTTCATTTTCTATGGACCTGTTTGGAACCTGAGTTTTTTAGGAGTTTGACTAAAATTTTACTGTAGTGCACTGTAGAAGTTTTTTAAAAAATTTTATAGAAGTTTTTGTAAGGTGAAAAATTTTTTTATAGAAGTTTTTGTAAGGTGTAAAATTTTGTAGAAGTTTTTGTAAGGTGAAAAACATTTTTTCCTTTTCTTTTTTTTCTTTTTTTTTTCTCTTTCTCTTTCTTTTTCTTTTTCTTTCTTTCCTTTTTCTCTTCTTCTTCTTCTTCTTCTCTTCTACCCAATACCTCCCAGCAGCAACTCCCTTTCCCCCTTCCCCGCCACTGCCTCCCCGCCACCCCTCTGCCCTCCCTTTCCCCCTTCTGCGCCCTTTCCCCTTCCCGCCCACTGCCCCCTGCCCTGCCCTTCCCCGCCCCCTCTGCCCTCCTTTCCCCCGCCCATTGCCCTTCCTTCTGCCCTTCCCCGCCCACTACCCTCTGCCTGCCCTTCCCCGCCACCCCTCTGCCCTCCCTTTCCCCTACTCGAAATACTGAAGTCCACGACCCTCTGCCCTACCCTTCCCCCGCCACCCCTCTGGCCTTCCCCTGCAGCCCAGCCGCACCAGACGCTCTGGCAGGCCCAGGCTCGCGACCAGACGCAGCCCAGGCTCAGCCTTTCCTCTTCTCCACAGCGCACCAGATGCAGCCTAGGCTCACAACCCAGTCGTAATGCACGCGCAGGATGGGGGACGAAATGGCGGTGGTGGTCGGCACCGGCGGTGGTGGTCGGCACCGGCGGTGGTGGTGGGTTGGGATGGGGGAGGAAGAAGGAAAAAAGGGAAGGGAATTTTTTTGGTGTGTTTTGGGTATTTTGAGGTGTGTAGGTAAAAATTTTTGAGAAGTTTTTTGGGATTCCTGTAGCAAAAGTTGTTAAAAAATTAGTAGGTAAAAAACTTGTCCAAAAAACTAGCTTCCAAACAGGCCCTATGAGTCGCAGTAAACCAAAAAATTTGGCTATTTTCTCTTACTGTTTTAACTATGATACAAGAACAGTTGCAGTTTGTAACTTGATTTCACCCCCCTTACGAAATGAATTTGAAGACAGTTTCTTCTAATGATTAGTATTTTGAATCTAGTTTTCAACTTTGTAAACCATGCTAATTTTGGACATGTGTAGCTTTAGTTATGACCTAAATTAGAAACTGCGTTGGGTGTTCCAAAGCTGGAATTTCATGTTTCAGGTATCAAAAACCAGTTTTTGAAAAACTGTTGTATATTAGTGTAGAAAAATTCAAATTTAGTGTCGTTTGTTGCATTTAAAACTAAATTGGAGTTCTTCAGTGGTATAAGTTTCAGGCGCTAGTTCGATTCCTATGAATTTTAATAAATTTTCAAAGTTCACTGAAATTCAAGACTTTTTTGCGCAGTTTTTACTGAAGCAACGATTTGGAACTAAAATTTGACCGGTTTCTGATTTGAATCTGATAGAAGTGTCTTCTAGAGAATTTTATTCATTGAATCTATTTTTCAACGGTTTAAGATTTGTCATTTTTGGACTTATGAAACTCAAATTATGATTTATCAAAAACATTACAAAAACTAAAATTTTCCTTATAAAGTGGCAAAAGCTTAAAAAGTGGCTTGGAAACTTTTTCTAAGTTTCAAGCCTAACTTTCTTAATTATTTGCACCCCTTTCATACTTGAGAAATGGATTTCACCGAGCACATGAGATTTCTCTTGTCTAGGATCGGAAAGTTTGATTGTTTAGAAGTTGGCAAAACTTCAAGTGAAACTAGTTTGTTTCCTTTGGCTCCGAAATAAGATTTTTCACCTCCTAGTCTTATGTCCTCGGTTTTCATGAAAATGCACCATAAATTGAGTATTTTAGCTAGAGTAACTATTGAGAAATTTCACTAGTTTCATATTTGAAACTTGGAGCTTTTAGTTCCAATATTTACTATGAAATAAGTGACGCTTTTGATGGATTTTGACTTCATAAGTTTAAAAAACGTGAATGCTTACTTATATTTTAAAACTTGGGCATAGGATTAGAAGTTTTAAGATAAGAAAATATCTTTTCCCTTCCTTGACTTTCGTACCAAAAATTAAGCGTGGTACTCCTCTTTCGAAATCGAAATTTCTTGCCATGACTTGATTTGAAATTGGCTTTTGAGTCCTCCTTGAGTATTATTTTAGTAATTAAGTGAAAATGTTTCTCTTTTAATTTGACTTGAGCTTGAGGCTCTTGAGTGTGGGTAGTAAGGGGATTTTTGTTATTAGCCTTGGTCAAATACCTAGGTAATCGTGATTGTGCATGTCTCAAGTGGTCACGTGGGCACCGAGGAGCTCATTTGACCTCTTGCTTTTATTCTCACTTTGCTCTTGACTTTTGGTGAGTGTCAAGTGCATGCTTCATATTACTATGATTGAAATGATATTTGTAAGAATACTATATGATTTTTGTGATTTGTGAACTTGCTTAGGTGAGGGTGTACTTTATCGCTCTCGTCCTCTCCCTCTTGAATACTTGCTACTTGTTATATGAATTTATGTGACTTGCACTTGTACTCGAACATGCTTTTAACTCGTGAGCACTGAGCGGCAGCATGTACCACACCCTATTCGGGTGGGAAGTGCCTCTCATCCCGACTCAGTGCTATGATTGATTCTAAATCGATTGGAACATTGTCTCATCGACCAATTATACTTGTGGGGACGCCCCAACCCATTGGCTAACCTCGTAACTCGAACCGGCAAGGGCTTGGTCGAGAAGCTTGGTGAACTATGAAAAATTATATAGGTTGATCTTTTGAGATCTTACTTGGCATGCTCGAATAGTATTGCCACCTCGTGCTTGTTTGGTTTCGGATCCGAGAGGGTAATATGGTGGATGGAGGAAGTAAGTGAAGCTCTACGGACATGTTGCTACTTGAGTTGATGGGGGGTCAACCAAGGATGGCTTGAACCGACCGAGACGTGGGAATAGCTCCTGAGAGTTCCTGTATCCTTTCTACTTGTGTTTTACTTCCTACTTGCTCGCTTATATGAAATTCATGTTAAGTTGCTTTTAAGTGTGCTATTTGATTTAGTTCATGTTACTTGCTTGCTTGTTTGATTTTCTTGACCTCACTGAGCGTTAGTTCACCCTAAGTTGTTATTCCTTAACAGGTTTTGGAAGTGAAAGTTGGGAACTCTAGACTAATGATTTTTGGTTGAAATTAGTAAACCTTTTGTATGATATTGAGACATTTGAAGTGTAAACTTTGTTATATTTAGCTTTTGGATTGTAATTATAAATGGTAGCTTTAGAAGAATATGCCTTGTATATTCGAAGTATTTCTTCAACCCTAAATCTATGGTGACTTGTGGATCTCTATTAAGCTAGAATGAGTGCGTGAATCCTGACGAAAGTTGGGTAGGCACCCCGCTGATATCCTAGGACTCGCCCTAGGGAGAGGTGAGGGCGTCACATTTCAAATCATCAACAATCATTCAGTTATCTTCTCAACTCACTCTATTTGATGATGGAATAATTAAACCTACAAAAACGTGAAGTTTTCACTATTAAAATTCATAGAAATGCAATTTTTGACACTTAAACTATAAAATGCATAACTTTACTAGAAACTTAGTTAATTAGATATAAAAATAATTAAAATACACCTAAACTAAATAATAACGCACATTAAAAACACATAAAATACACACTTATTAGGGAACGATATTGGGAGTTCAACTTTGAATTTTGGAACCCAAGTGGTCCCGAAAGACTAACTCCTTGATTTGTTTAAGAAAGATTAGAGTGATTCCTCAACCCTTCATTATACATGTTAGAGATAGGATTATTCCTTGGTTGCAAATTCTGCCCACCATATGCTCCAACAAAAATTACATCTTCTATCATAGCAGGGGGCTCTCTATTGTAGTAGGTAGTAGCAGCATGCCCATACATATGACAATAAGAATATGGTTCCTATTTAGAATGTAGCTACACCTAACAACTTAACTTAGCAACCTTTACTTCGTAAACACCCATTCTCTTTGCCCCGGATTGCCTTTTGTTAGGAGCTACTCAAGTCCTTTGAATTCTTGTTCCTAGTTTACTGTCCAGCTACAATATCTATCATATTTTGGATTATCAAAGTCAACCCATCATAGAAGAACTGCACTTACAATGCTAGAGAATACTGATGGTAAGGGCATTAGGCAAGTAACAACTTGAGATGCTCCTATGTATCATGAGTAGGTTCTCCTTCCTTTTGAGAAAATGTGTAAATCTTATTCTTTATGTTGATGATCTTTTGAGGTGAGTATTATTTGGTCATAAAGATGTTATAAACATATTTCCATGTCCTCAAAAACCCCTTTGGTAGATTAAGCAGCCATGATTTCACACAATTTTTGAGACAATATGGGAAGCACATCATGCTTAGATCATGCTCTAAAATGCCATACAAAGGAAATGTCCAGAATATTGAATAGAATTCCAGGATCAAGAAAAGCGGATCTTCACTAGCCAAGCCATCGAATGTAGGCAACATATTGAAATGAATAGTTTTTAGCTCATAATTTCTGATCCCATCACTTAGCTAGATACAATGGGGAGAAATTGTAATTACGGAATATTGAATGTCCCTCAGACAAAGTGCAGTAGGCAAAGCCGGTGGAGATTCTGATTATTTTTATTGGCATTATTATTAGGACCATTTAATGTCAACTTTTTTTGGCCTGAACTACCCAATCCTGTTAACTCTATAGCAATGTTAATACCAGGTGAGGATTGCTGCAAAGCTTGCTTACATAATTGTGCTTGCTTTTTCAACTTCCTTGCAGTTTTCTCAATTTCAGAATCAAATTGTAATTCACCATTTCCAGATTAGGTCATAAACTATGTACCTAAGCAAGAAAAATTAAAAGTAAAAGTGAAGAATTGAAAATAAAATAATAAAATAACTAAAGTAGAAAAATTAAACATCATCCTCGGTAATGGCGCCAAAAACTTGATTGGTATTTTCTGCAAGTGCATAGAATCGATTGTCATAGTAATCACCTTGAGTATTTTAGGGATTGAACCCTAAGAGACAAATTAATTTTCTCACTTTAGTTATTATAGAAAGGAACAAAATTCAAATTCAAAAAGTTTGTAATATCTGACTAAGAAATAAAATAACTAGTCAAGTCCAATAAAACAAAGTTAAGAAAATAATTAGCAAAAGATAGGGTTTCAAGTTTTGATCTAGAGTTTGAATTAACTATCCAGTTATTTTCTTGACATGCCAAGAATATTTACTTTAGATTATCTTTCGATACATCTAAATTATGCCCAATTAAATCTCACATCTTTCTCGAAATCATATACATTTAATTGAATCCTTTAAGATCTTAGATAATTTGATTGTCTTATAAATCCTTAAACTATTCTCGTGTTTAACTTAAGTATGTTTATCTACCTAGTACCTGGTTGTATATTTCTTCTCAGTTCAATATGAACCCTAGGAGCATGTCCATGGTGGTCAAACATAAACATGTAATTAAAACAAGATAGATAAATCAAGGCAAAAGTCAAGAATTTAACTAGGATGAATAATCAAAACTCCTTCACAAAACTTTAACCATAGAAATAATTTAGTTCAACATTGACAAATAAAACCATTGATAAATCCAAAAATTCAAACAACAAATACACTATTGGAGAATGGAGTAAGAAAAACTTTTGAATCTTTGATGCCCTAGCCTTCATGTTGATTGTTCCTTGATTCTTGTTTACACGTCTCTTGATTTCGATCTCTCGAGAATAAGTTATAAAAATGAACCAATGCCAACGTAGTACTGTCTAACCTTAAAAATGTCCTAGATAACCTTTATTTATAGCTCTCTAAACTTGTAGCCCAAGTATGACAGGATTTGTTCTTGAAAAGTTGCCAAAAGTCGAGTCTGAGTAGAATTCTACCAATACCTGGCCCATTGTCTGGCGCCTATTATTGATTGATACAAAATAGTGAGCAACTTCAGCACATTTTCGGCCTAAAGTCCGACTCAGTCATTGTCTGACAATGATGAAATTCTTCTTGTTTTCAATTCGTTTCTTAGTCGATCATGTAATTTTACCTACAAAAACCAACAAACACTCAAGTTAGGCAGCTTCCATTCAAATTATAGCTCAAATGTACCAATTCATTGGCAATTAACACATATAAACTAGCCAGAATTTATATCCTATCAACACTATTCATTTATAACACATTGGAGCAAAACGTGCAATGCAATCAGAGGGTCCAAACAATGGGGATGTTAGACATGATTAAAGTTTTAATGTTCGTATCCAAAAATAAAGGTAGATTAAAATTATACCAACTGTTTTGGCTATAACTGTCAATTGGACTCTTTAAGTTGGGTTTTGATAAGCTCAAACTTGACTCACAAACTATACAAATTTTTTACACTTTCGAATTTTTGAGTTCGGTTCTAGATCAGAGGGTTCATACTCAGATCACACTTTTATATAACCTTTGGGTTTAAATTAGGCTCAGCTCAAACATATAATTAAATGCATAATTATATAATATATATTTAATAATTATGAATTACTATAAATTGAATTATAAATTATAAATATTTTATGTTATAACATGAATAGTTATAAATTATAAATATTATTATATATATTGAAAAATGTTATTTTCACTGTATTTTTTGTTATTTGCACTCCTATCATTTATTTTATCGTACAGCCTAATAAATGAAAACTATATGATTAAAATAATAGTGGAATGTGATTAGAAAAAAATGAGAGTGCATATTGTTGTGAAACTAATAAAATAAACTACTAAAAGTAGAAAATGATGATTGTAGAGTAAAGACAAGGAAATAGTGAGAATGTTTCTATTATCCACTTATCAGGTATTCCAAAGGTTCAAAGGTTCAAAACTTACCATAGAGACTTATAAGCTCTCTATTTATAGGTAATACAAGGCCAAAGATACGTGTACTTATTAATATAGATACATGAATTCAGTACTTCAAGTACACGAATTAAGTAGTTCCATAAATGAACTAACTAATTGTGAGAAGATACATGAATGTATCAATGAATTTTGTAGAGAGATGAATGTTCCGATGTATCTTAAGTAGATGAATGGATATTCATGCTTATCACTCTATTAATTTCATAACACCTGTATATTTTATGCATATATTTATACTTATAAGGGGAAAAGACTTTAATTAGATCTAAGCCTAGCAAAGCCCAGATTCGATTTACATTTAATTTAGGCTTAATATTCAAGCCCAAGTTTTGGCTGACAAATTAAACATTAGGTCATCAAGCTTTTTTCTGCCTTATTTTAGGTTAATCCGACCCATTAACAGTCCTAATTTTGACTCATCTAAATTAATGCCCTCACATGTCATCATAATTTTAATATTTTATTACACAAAAAGTACTAAAAACTTTCGAAACAACTAATAAAATTGATGTGAGATGTGGATGTCCATTCCATTTCTCTAGAAGATTGATACATGTATTTACCTCACAAGATTTATTTCTTATACTTATCTTTTCATGAAACAACTCAATTCATGATTTTGAAGTTTTAAATCCATATATGAGTATTAAACATAGTTCATATACCATTAATTTTGTTTTACCTATAAATAGAGGTCTTCCAACCTCTCTTGTAATCATTTGAGCAATTGAATAAATAAAATAGTTCTCTTTACTTTTGTCTACTTTTCTCCACTCTTCTTTCTTCTACATTTTGTTGTTTCATTAGCATATACTAGTATTAGTTTCACAATAAAAACATAACAACTTTTGGAATACTACTACTTGGTTATCACCCGAAAAAAAGAAAAGAAAATAAAGTTTAGTCGTTTGTTTTTAGTCCTTATTGGAGTCTTTCACTACCCCTGCTTGTTCTTTTGCATTTGTAAGCTCTTGCGTTCAAAACCTGCTGCAGACTGTATTGTAGTGTGTAGACTTGCCTCTGCTCCTCAAGCCCATTTTGCTCCCTTTGATTTGAGGTGAGGTTTTAAAGCTAAGCAGGTTTTCCTTGATAGTACCTCTTTTTTATGCTGTGAAAGAAGTTACAGGATCCAGATCCACGGAGTGATGCTTTTCTTCTTCTTATTCATGTTTCTTCATTCAATTTATGCGGTTCCTCCAGATTGTTCTCCTTTTTTCTTTTTGTGTATTTCTTAGGTGATAAGTGCTTTATTTTTCTTCCATAGTAAGAACAATACACGCATACAATTCAAAGAATCTGTCATTGAAAATACTCAAGAGTTAATTATCGTTAGACAAAGTCTTTGCTTAATATTAAAATGGTGAAACCCTTATCCATTGTTACTCTTTGTTGTGAAAATTAGTGGATTAGATCTCAGTATTTAGTTTCTGTTATGTATGAAGAAACTTTGGTAAGGACTGTTTTCTAGAATTAATGTTAAAAGGGTTACTACTACTTGCAGTGTTAAGGAACAGCAGTTCGTTTACTTGAAATGGAAAGCTCAGATGGATCGAGATTTGCAGCGAGAACCAGGTTAGCTGATGAAAATGCAAGCCAAAAACGGACAAAATGCTCTGATGGAGTTGTAAACTTAGTTGATAGGATTAGTAGTCTGCCGGACTCTGTTCTTTGTTGGATTCTGTCTTTTCTTCCAACGACTGAAGCTGTGGCGACTAGCATCTTATCAGCAAGATGGAAAATTCTTTGGACTGGAGTCACTAGTCTTCATTTTGAGGATAGTGAAAGGCTTTTTAATGAGCCTTACAAAGAATCGAAGAATGATGAAAGATTTGTGAAATTTGTTAACAAGGTCTTGCTTCTCAATAATGTGCAATCCTTAGGCAAGTTTTACCTCTGCTGGTCCCGTGACTATGATGCCTTTTATATAAATACATGGATTGCCACTGCAATTGCTCGAAATGTTAGAATCCTTGACATTATAGCTGAGTCCGACACAGTTGAATTGCCTAATAGCATTTTTACGTGTAAAACTCTTGAGTTCCTTCAACTGTCTGGTGACCTGTTGATTAAGTCTCCAAGATTTGTGTGTCTTCCTAGACTTGTCACCTTCAATCTTATTAGAGTTGATGATAGATCCCACGAATCTATAGGCCAGATTTTATCCGGATGTGCAGTTCTGGAGTTCATGTATATCGAACAAATTGTCATTCTAGCTGGACCTCAAAACCTTCAAAGAATGGCTATTAAAATTTCTTCCCCTACTTTGAAAACACTCAGACTGGATTTTTATGCGGATTGCTGTCTGGATGAAGATTGGTTCCGTAAGCTAGAGATAAATGCCCCTGCACTTGAGTATCTGTACTTGAAAGATAGAACAACTGAGTCTTTCAGCATTGAGGGCCTAAAAGCTTTGTGTGAAGCAGAAATTGACGTTTATATGTGTGATCCTCCTGAAAGTGATTACTGTAATTCAGTTGTCAAACTGTTCCTGGCGTTGCAACATGTCAAGCTTCTGACTTTATCAAGAGACACAATGCGGGTAAATTATGGAATCTCTCAGAACATTTGTAACTAGGGTGATTTTATGACTATTTGGTGTGAGATCTATTTGTGACTAACATTTGAAATTTGAAAATTTAGATTTGTCTATTCTGTTTCAATATTTGACTGGAGCTAAATAGTTCTAAGCTGAGAAGATTCGTTATAAGCCTAATGATGTTTCTGTAGTTCTTGGCAGAGCCACTGCTCACTTCTCTTCAAAGTTTGACAGATTGACCACGTTGGTGGTGGAAGCCCACTGGTGTAAACGGAGTTGTTTGCCGGCTTTGCTTGAAAGTTCAGTCAATTTAGAAGTTCTTGAGGTTTTAACGGTTAGTTTAAGGCTTTCAAATAGATAGAAGGCAACAATTCATTTTCATTTGAAATGCCGATCTCTGAATATCTGCTTTTGTTGCAATTAGACTTTTTGTCGTTATGACTATCTAGACCTTATTAGGCTGGCTGGAGGAATCCTGATCGAGTTCCTAGATGCTTGCTGACGAGTCTTAAAGAAATTGCTGTTCAAGGACTTGAAGGCGGGAAAGGCGAGCTTGCAATGATTAGCTATTTTCTTAAGCATGGTAGAGTGTTGGAAGTAGTAGATCTATATTCTAAAGTAGATCTTGATATCGAGAAAAAATTTCAGCTACTTCAGAAGATATCCGTGTTCCCAAGGAAGTCAGACACATGCGAGGTTGAGTTTCACTGAAATGGCTTCAATGAACTTGTCCATTTGACTCTTTTTGGAAAGTGATTGGCTTCAATGTGTTTTGGTTTTATAGCTTTACCAATAATGCTCTTAGGGCAATGTTAACACTCAAAAACATATTCTATTTACTGTGCAATCTGGATCGACTTCGTGGTTCACGTATTAGTACATTTTGTACATGTATCCAATATAAATATAATACTTTTCATAACTAAATCTGATTATTTTCATGATTGATGCCATTACAATGAATAAGTGAAAATTGTGCCCTCTTAGTTAAATATCTGCTTACACGCTCCTTTTCATCAATTTTCCCTCATTACAATATTACAATAGGCTGAAAGTGAGAGAACAATTTTGCTTTGATAAAACACCATAATTTCATTAAAATCTACATTAATGGCAGCAATTGCATCAATATCTAAAGAATAGATACTTTAAATTTGAAGAATTGATAAAAAAAAAATTAGATTGTAGATCTTTAAAAAACTTACAAAAATATGGTAAAACATTTACGTCCCCAAGAACATTTATGCATATTGCTGATTAACTATTTCAAATGTAGATATTATGATGAGATCTATAAAATAGATCTAAGGAATCTTATACCTAATAAAAGAAATAGAAATAGACCTAAGTCTAGTTGGACTCAAAATAACTAATGGGGTTTAGACAAAATTCTAAACTATAATTATCAAATTTTATTTAATAAATTTGTTGCAAAGGCAACAAATGTAGAAAAGTAAGCTAATCATTTTTCTACTGAAAGAAATTTCTTAAAAATCAATAGAACTAATAAATGTAGATGCGAAGTGGAAGTAAGCGACAAAAGATCAAATCAAAATGTTTTTAAAAAAAATCCTATTTCACTTTTCTTTAATTTTCAATTTATCTCGCTTTTGGCACTCTAAAATTGAATTACTTCCCTTTACTATTGTCTTGAGATACCAAATTAACAGTCCACAAAATTGGGACATCACTGTTACCTGATCTACTCACCTACAGGGTCAGTAGCTTTAATTTTTTTTTTTCGATGGGCAGTGAATAACATTGAAAAATGAAGTTTAAATTTTGAAAACTGAAATATAAGTGCTGAAATTTGATGGATTCATAAAGGTGCATTGGTTTCATCATCGGCTAAGTTGGAACACTGAATTGATATTCTTATTCTGTCTATTTTATGTAATTTGATACCAATATTATGTTCTAGATTATATCAAATCAGCTTTTTTTTAGGTTATCTTACTGCAGGGAAGATATACACTGGTATTTTATTTTAAATCTATCAATCCTAGTAAAATCTTGTTGATGCATATGTGACTTCTCGAGGATATACACTAATTAGTTATTCTGGAGTTAATGGGTCTTACAATATGTTTTGTGACTACAATAATGTATAGTTTCCGATTCGAAATTACAAATGGCAACATGCGGTCGGGATTAATAAGGGAATTAGTTAATTTTGCATAGCATTTGTAAGGCACGAATGTAGATATAACAGGGGTGGATTAACGTCCAATGTACAATCTAGAGAAGTTATTATGGGAATCAAAAGGTTCGTGGTGTATTAGAAACTAGAAATGTTGCTAGATAGACAGGGTAAAGTGAATACCTTTTAAAGTTTAAATTGAGTAAAAAGTACAATTTCAATCTTGACAAAATTAAATGGAGATGATTTCAAAGTTTGTAGGTAAAGGGTAACATTATAAAATACATAATGCATGAAATTTTAGTCGTATTAGGGTCGCAGAAGAGTTGAGTGACTATAAGCTCTCACAAGTTGGCTAGGTCAATTGTCAACTCGACTTCAATTTTGAGGTTCGAATTGAGTTTGAGTCCAATGATACTTGACTCAGAGGTCCATCGAGCTTGACAAAACATATTTATCTATTTTTTTCATTTTCTTTGTATATTAGAGTGTATTTCTATTTTACCCATTCTAAAAGTATTATATTATTATTATTTCTTTTAGTTCAATTAGGCTTGAACTCGATTACCACTAGAATTAGACCTAATTTTGAGCTCAAACTCGAATTTTACTCTAAGAGTTAGATCTGGTCTTAAACCGCGTAAAGTAATTTGAGCTTGGTTCAATTGAGTGAAACTTGCCTCAAGTTGAGTTCACAAGTTTTCTTTTGGTTTATTATCATTCTACCCCTTTAACATTTTATGCTATTATTATTATTATTATTATTATTATTAGTTTACCCTCCCTTTCCTTCCCATACCTTCCCCAATCCCTTATTATCAGGCTCAATATTTGAATCCTAAGCCTAACAATGGAGAGAACTATAAGAGGCCTTCCCTAATTATTGGATCAATTCTAGTGGTTAATACAAGTTGGGAGAGGACATTACAAAATAACCATCAAACATTATTTTTTATGCTATTACCAGTTTCCCTTTAACACTGTTGTTTAGTAACTTTACTCTCAAGACTAATGGTCAAAATAAAAAAGTTTGCTAACTCAAGTTAAATGACATGTTTGGCCCTTAGAATTATTATCACTTTACCCACATAAAGTATAACCTCATTATCAATTTATTCCTCAATGTTATTTTCTAGTCATGTTACTCTATTGTTAAACCAACTCAGCATATTGAAAATATTTTAAACAACAATACCTTCCTCTCTTGTATAATTAAAAAATAAGAAATTTAGAATTGCTCTTCTCTTTTATGTTGCCCTTTTTAATACCAAGAAAAAAGTCAAAAGTGTTCATTTCCTTTTTTTTTTGTGCACTCTTATTAACTAAAAAGAAAATTAAGAGGAAGAGAGCTTAATTCTTTAAAAAAGAAAAAAAATCAAATATTCTCATTATTTTAAAATCACTCCTTACTCTTCCACCTACCCCTCACATCCAACTCCAATGACATTAAAGTAATGATAATATTGGATTCTTTCTTATTTTTTTTCTTTCTTGAGTCTTTTACCTCCCTTTCTCCCATCTCTTGTTCTTTTTCTTGGTATTAATAGAAGTGAAAGAAAAAGAGGAGAAAACTCCTTTTGCTTTTATTTTCTTGATACTCTTGGGAAAAAAAAGAAAAAAAAATAATCATTTCAACTTTTTTCTTTAATTGTATATGAGAGAAGGATATTTCCGTTAAAATTTTTTTTAGAACTGGATTGATAATGATGGGGTAAATTTTAAAAACAAAATTAGATGGCAAATTAATAGTAGCATTATATTTTAAGGAAGTAAAGTACTAATAAATCCTACATAAGAAGGGTATAAGAGGGAAAGTGTTCTTGTTCTAATTTTTTCAACGTGTGAAGTTTACTCAATAATGGGGTAAAATGACTAAAAATTAAATGTTAGGGGAAAAAATTGATAGTAGTATTATAGTTTAAGGAGATAAAGTGATAATCTTTTTTTTTTTTTTGGCTCAATTGGAAACTCTGTCTGGTACAGTGTATCGCAGGCACTGTCTGGATCTCACCCTTCTTTCAAAGACAACTTGAAACTTGAAAGTTCATCTATGGCTCGGGTGAAAGACTAAAAATCGATAATGGGGTAAAATGACTAAAAAATAAATGTTAGGGGAAAAAATTAATAGTAGTGTTATAGTTTAAGAAGGTAAAGTGATAATTTTTTTTTTTTAGCTCAATTGGAAACTCTGTCTGGTACAGTATCACAGGCACTTTCTGGATCTTACCCATCTTTCAAAGTCGACTTGAAACTTAGAAAGTCCATCTTTGGCTGGGTGAAAGACTAAAAATCGATAATGGGGTAAAATGATTAAAAAATAAATGTTAGGGAAAAAAAATTGATAGTAATATTATAGTCTAAGGTAAAGTGATAATATATATATATATATATATATATATATATTTTTAGCTCAATTCGAAACTCTGTCTGGTACAGTATCACAGGCACTTTCTGGATCTCACCCTTCTTTCAAAGTCGACTTGAAACTTGAAAGTTCATCTATGGCTCGGGTGAAAGACATTCGGAAGATGGATGAGTGGTATTTCTCTCCATTGTTCACCCACCCCCAAAAGAAAAATTAGTGGTTTTCTTTCATTTCTACCTTTCCATTTTGTGTTTTTTTTTTGTTCTTGGATTCTTTATTTATTTATTTTTGCGATTTGTAGGTGATTCTATGGTTCTGTTTGCTTCTGTCTTGCAAATTAGCTAGAGAATTTGTCATGCAAAAACTATTCAGTTGGCAATAATAATTGTTAATATATTTTCTTAGCATTAAACTAGCGAAGCCCTTATCTATTTGTTGCGCGTTTGTTGAAATTAATGTTCTCATTAACGTTTGATCAGATGCCCCAATTAGTCAACTTCTATTGTTAGAAAACCTATTAATTAGTTAAACTTATGCTATTTATTAATTGATGCAGGGTTCTTGTCTTCAGTTTCATAAAATGATGAGGCAAAACTTTTAATAGAAATTCGCATCTTATTTTATCAAGAAAACTTGGTTAAGTATCATTTGGTTGCCATTTTGCTACTGCTATTACAGAATTTAGATTTTGTGGTGGAGATGCTTAGTTGGAATGGCAAGCTCTAATAGATATTGGACTCGTTCTGCTATTAAAGGATCAAGCTACAAGCGCAAGAGAGGCTTGAGCGAAGTGGTGAATTCAGATGTTAGGCTTAGTAATTTGCCAGACTGGATACCTTGTCACATTCTGTCTTTTCTTCCAACAAAAGAAGTTATGGCTACGAGCCTTTTATCAAGACGATGGGAATTTCTCTGGACTGAAATCTGTAGTTTTCATTTTGAAGATTTCAATGAATGTTAGAGCCGTAGTGACATTTTAAAAAAAAAAAAAAAGAGCTTTGTGAAATTTGTAGACAGGGTTTTGCTTCTCAGAAATGTCAAAACAACAATAAGTTCCGTCTGAAGTGGAAATATTTCTGCGAAAGCATCAAAGCGAGAAGATGGGTCAACATTGCAGTTGCTAGTAATGTCCAAGTGCTTAATGTCCTTCTTCATTGTGCTTGTGATAGCTGTTCTGGTTTAGGCTATAAATTGTGCCTAGGAGCCTCTTTACTTGTGATACACAAGAATTTCTATAATTGTCTGGTGATATTGTCATTGATGTTCCAAACATCGTTTATCTTCCTAGGCTTGTGAATCTGAATCTTGCTAGAGTTGCATTCAAATCCAATGACTCTGTCCAGAATCTTATACCTGGTTGTGCAGTTCTAAAGTTCTTGTCTATCGCAAGAAATACCTGGCATGATGCGGCTATAATCACAATATCATCTCCTGTTTTGAAAAGACTAGAACTTAAACCTTATGAAGAAAGTTTAGGTTTTTTTTATCCTTATGATTTTGGCTATAAAGACTCTAAGCTCAAGATCATTGCCTCTGTACTTGAGCACCTGTATCTGCAAGATTGCAAGATTGTGCCAGTCAAGACTTTGTTTTAGGAAGCCTTACCTCCTTAGAAGAAGTATATGTTGATGTTTCCTGCCACAGCCCCCCTGAAATCAGATATTGGAATTCAGTTGTTAAGCTACTTGAAACACTTCATCATGTGAAGTTTCTGAGGTTTTCATATGATACCAGTAACGTAAAGCTGTTTGTTTTAGTTCCCATTAAATTGTAAATCTTATGATTCGGTATGGTACACAAAGAACTTAAGCTAAGGAAATTGAACAAGTATTTGGTCTTCGATGCTTCAATTAATAGGAAATCTGAGCTCAATTGTTCTAATGGGGACAAGCTGAATGATTTTTCTGTAGGCTCTTAATGGAGCAACTAACCATTTGTCGACAACGTTCAAGAGATTAACCACACTGGTTGTAGAAGTTTATTGCTCCAAGTGGAAATTCCTGCCAATGTTGCTTGAAAACTCTGTCAATTTACAAGTTCTCCAACTTTACAAGGTCAGTCTAAGGCTGTTGTATGTGAAGAAACAATGAAAATTACCACTTGTAGAAGGAGTTGTTCTGTTACACTTTCAACTCTTGGAGAATGTAGTGAACAGCTATTTTTTGTTGTAACCAGCCATGGTATCTATGTTGTCAAGAAACACATAATGGATGCTGGAGGATTCCTAGTTGCTTGCTATCAAGTCTCAGAGAAATGTTCGTCAGAGGATTTACTGGCCTGGAAGATGAGCTTGCAATGATAAGGTATGTTCTGAAGTATGGGAGAGTCCTCAAAAAAATGGAGCTAGATTCTGGTCTGTATGCTGATGACTTCAAGAAAAAGTTCCAGTTGCTTCAGAAGATATTAATGTTCCCCAGAAAGTCATTTACATGTGTGATTGCATTTTGTTGAGGTGCATAGATGAGCTGATTATGACCTTTTTACTAAGAGGTGATGTAACTAAAGTAGAATTGAGTTTTTAATTTCTACGTGTTAAGTTTTTTGAAGTTGTGTGTACAAATACGTTTTATGGTGCTGCTTACAGTTTTTAAGGGATAGGAACCATATGACCCAAGTAGCTTGCTCTCTGATTATTTTGCGTATGTGGAATTAATTGGTCCTTTTGTTTGAGCTTGATTACAACCTCTTAGTTTGGGCTCTTTAACTAATGGTCCCTGTTTACCGAGTTGCTTATGACAAAATACTACAGACTTTGGACTTGGCATAGCAGTCTTGCTTCAATTAAGAAGCTAGTTTCATACATAACGATTTTACTTTGTATTTGGCAGAACTCTGAGATATCATGTTTGTCACTTTTTCAACATTTGACAAAATGTTTTCATGATGATGTCAGTAATTTAACTACTGCTAGATTCAGATTGCTAAGCATGCATGAAAAGTAACTTCAAATGCAGCTCAGTCATTCTCAATTTTACATGTCAGTAATATTAATGCTTTAAATGGATTTCCTCAGTCCCTCGAACTCTCTTTTGCTGAGATTGATTTTAAACTGTGGTTGGGCATATGAACTTTAACAAGATTTATGCCATTTTATCACATTGGATGCGAATGATTTATTTGCACCTGTATCTATTTGCCGCATTGACTTTCTGTATACGTAGTTTGAAATTGAATACTTTAAGGTTTATGACAAGTTTTCCTTGTCCAGCTAGTCCTGGATAGGGATGGCAAAGGGGCGGGGGTGGGGCGGGGGACACCTCCTCCTACCCCCGCCCCGTTGCATTTTAATTCCCCCTACCCCCGCACCCGCGCGTCCCCCACCCCTTGCTTCCCCCGCCCCGCCCCGCTTCCACCGCGGGGGCACTCGTGGGGTTAAAAAATTTTATTATATAACTTAATTATAATTAAATTTGAGCAAATAATCAAATGCTAAAATATCTACGCATCACCAAATTATTATTGATTGTAACTTCACAATTAAAACTCATAAAAATAATTAAATAAAGATTATTTGAATACAATCTAATATAATAAAACAAATATAACTAAAATAATCAAGTTTTCACTTTTGATACAGTTACAATTACTAAATTATTATTGTGTTTTTTTAGAAAAAATGTTATTGTATTAAGTGTAGTTAGGAATTTAATATAAATATATTAATAAATTTAGTATAAATAATTAATAATTTTTATTAATAGACATGTATAATTAGTAATATAATTGATAATATCATTATATATATAATTATGTACATATATATATATATATATTTCAAACGTGTGGCAGGGCAGGGGATGGGGTGGGGGAGTACGGGACAGGTACTCCCCCGCCCCCCCCCCCCCCACGCCCCGTTTCTAAACGGGGGTAAAAAATTCCCCCCCGCCCTCGGCCCCGCCTCAACCCCCGCCCCAACGGGGGCAAGTGTCCGCCCCTGTTGCCATCTCTAGTCCTGGACATTAATATTTAGTCAACATAGTGGAAAAGCCCTTTGATGTACTATGAAAGATGAGTTTTCTGAACACCTGAGCTAAGCCCGTGGCCCAGGACATTAGCAGGTTCATTCTTCACCTGACCATTAGAAGGGTTCCTAAAGCTTGTTTGGTTCAGTTTCGGAATGCGCTTAATTGCTACGACGTATGAAGTTGGCTTTCCCAGAATTAGGAGACAAATTTTGGGTATGTCTTCAATCTATTCCAAGTCTTTGTCTAAAATCAGTCATATGACTGTATATAAGAAGTTAGAACTTTTAATTTTCTCTGCACTCCTCCTCAAATAACGGTTGCTTCAATATGTAAATGTCTTTGCATCCTTACATTTCCTTAATCTGAGGCTTCTAGGAGTAAGTGCTTGGGCGAAGGAGGAGAGTTGCTATATGTGCAGATAAGAAGTATGTGTTGGATAAGGCTCCATAAAATTTGTGGTTTTTGGGGCTCACATAACGGTCTGTATGCAAGAGACGTTGAGCTTATCATAATTTGGTTCCATTCAAAATCCACCCTGAAATGAGAGCTACATCTAAGTCATATTCGAAGGAGAAAAAAAAACTTTATGGTATAACGATGTTGGCAAAATTTTTTATAAAAAAGAAGGTATTGAATGGTCTTTTGGGAACTACACGACATGGTGTACTATAGTACAGGGCACATCATATTTTGTCTAGTTATGTGCTAGGTACTGCTACCATTTTTCTAAACGGTGATTGATTGGTACATGTGCCTTCATAATAGTCATGATAATCTGTCTAGCGTAATGCACAGTGGCTAGGCTGTTCTAAATAATTTGATAATCAAAAAATGGGCAACCAACCGTTGATGGGGCTGTTGGTTAAGGGCTGCATGCCCTGCCTGGCAGACCAAGGCTTGAACCTGGCTGTCAGATTTGGGGTAGAGAGCGAACCTTCTTTGTTTTTTTTTTGGTGGGGGGAGGGGGGAGGTGGGGGAAGGTTTAAAAAAATCTAAAATCGGCATTGCTCAATAGGTATTTGCGGATATTCAGTTGCCTCTTGATTATATGTGAATCGGATCATATGCAGATCAGCTACGCGCATTTGATTTGAAGCACGTTTTAGTTTTGATCTGCAGATATGAATTTGATCTACATGGTACTTTTGTATCATTGAGAAAATTTTTCTATTAAGATTAACTTTAAATCTCATCTACTCTATGCCATGCGGCAAGGAAAAGAATCTTAGAATTCTCACTAGTGCCAGGCTCAAGATATGGGGTGGGAAGAGTTCGAGGAAAGGTGGAAGGTCACCAAAAAAAAAAAAAAAAAAACCTATCCTATTCTAATTTGATCACTTTTTTATCAAATTTATGTCTATATTCTTTTTCAACAATAGTTTTTTTTTTGTATATTGTGTTAAATTTTTAAAACTATTGTCATACAAAAATTTTGGATGTAATATTAAATATTATTTATTCTTAATTGGAATTCAATTCTTTTATGAAAAAACAAATAAAAACAATGATATAGATAACATAAAGGATCTTCTATCCTACTACCTGTACTATTTTTTGTCTTGTCTCAGCATTTACTAAATTGCCATATATCCCTCGTGAACATCTCATTTCAGCTCTTTCTCTTGTCTCTTTAAGTTCTGGCAACTACTTATAGGTTAGAATATAAATACAATAGACTAAATAATAATATATAATAGAAAAACAAAAAAGGCAAAAAAAAAATCCATTTAATGAATCCATTTTTTAGTTAAATTTTGTATGTTTAGTATGCTATCTTTAGCATTCTACCCTGTTAGTAGTGTTCGAACTTAAAGGATAAGAAAAGAATCGAAATGAAATATTTGTGAAGGGTATGTAGCTACTTAATAAATTTTGAGGTAGGGCATGGCTTAAGAAGTGGGACGTAAGACCATTTGCGGATAGATTGCTTTGTGTTACAACCAAAAACTACTAATCGATTTGGACTAACAGCTCGTATGTCCATAGCATATATCATTGACATATTACTTGCGGGACTCTAAAGCTTTCATAATTTTATTTTCTCTTTTTGATTATCTGAATTCAACAAAGAAAAGATTAAAAAGATGCGGATAGCTTTACATGTTCCTTGTTTTATTGATATAAATTCAGTTACAAAGGAAGCCAACAAAGTAGGTCATGCGCACTTAGCTGAAATTTCCGACTCTGTTGATTCCTATGAAACCTAAATTTAGCGATTCAAGCTGGACGATTTTCAATAAATTTAGCAATAAAATATTTTTTATATAAAAAGAAAAAGATAGAAAAATTGGATGCGGATAAGATATGATTTGATCAACATGAAGCAAAGTAGATCCGGATACGAATCACAAAATTGCTAATCTGTATATTAGTCAGTTTGTGCGTTTGTTGTATCTGATACATGAACAGTTAATAGCGGTCATTACCGTTGATTTTTCTGTGATAGATGAAGGACCAAAGGCCAAAGAATTTTGAATTTCAAGCTTGTAGGGCGAGTTTCTTTACAAGCACTGAAATTGTGTTTATAGGCAAAGACATGTATACATTTTAAACTTTTCAGTGTCCCACCAAAAATTTGAGGTATAAATTGCTATAGATATGTATAAACATTGCCCATCAATGAGTTATTTATTTTCTGAAAATTGGGGCATCGAGACTCAATAATGGAACTTCTCAACTCATTTGGTAAAAAAAGAAGAGAAATGTTAATCGCACTCCACTTTTTATTAATCGCACTCCTACTATTTATTTTATCATATAGTCTAATAAATAAAAATCATAAGATAAAAATGACAATAAAAATACAATTAATAGAATGTGAAGTGCGATTAACATTTCTCAAAAAGAAAAATCCAAACATGCATCCAGCATCTATTGCAAGGTGGGGGATAAAAAGACCAACTGCAGCCCCTTCATGCACCACTAACACTCTTTGCTTGCAATTTTAGTATAAGAAAGTGAGCCATCTAAGATGATGTAGCTAAGCGTCCATTTCATTGCAAATTTGCTCTCAGCCATTAACTCAAGATTATAATTTCAAGTCCTCAGATGCATCAACACTCTTTATTACTTCTAAGATCCTGACCGAAGGTTCGACGTTTAGCTTGTATACTCAGAGATATAATAAGATTTTTAAGTGATTAAAATTTTATTAACATTTAGAACAATTGGTAAAATTCACGAATCTTTCATATTCGTTAGAGCTTGGCACACTGGTGAAGGTTTGGGTTTCCAGGTTTATTTACCTAGTTATCGAATATATTTGTAACCCTAATACTTCATTTAACTGCAAGTATATAGGTCAACCTTGAGTTTAGAGATAATTCGGGTCGATCTCTCAGGAAACAAAATTCAATTACTAGAACTAATTAATTGCTTTATTATCTAAATAATCAAGAAAATTTTTTTGACTAAATCAGTAAATTGCTTCAAAGCTAGTAAAGTAAACTCAAATTAACAATTCAACTATTAAATTTAGAAAATCACTTGAAAGAAATGATTCCAAAGTTTTATAATCCCTTGTTGCACGAGATAAAACTTAACTTGGTTGAATTGCTCCAATTTGATTACTTGACTGGAATTAATTTCCAATTGTTATTGAACGTTACGAGTAGCAATGACCAACATACCCTTGTTTAGCCCATCTATAAACATGGTTGAAGGACGAAAAACGAGCTCATATATATATTTGTGAAATTATCAAGAAATCTAACTAATTCATCTTCTACTTTTGTGAATTTGAAATTTGAGTTTCAAGAATCTAGATCTGCAGATCATTACCAACTTTCATTACTTAACAATTGCTAAAATTGATTCATAATTGATGATCAATCAATTATAAATTTAAAAGCAGATTCAAGAACTAAGCAAGTAAGAAAACCTCACAAATCAACTGTAATCAAGTCATAATCTTCATACAAACAAGTTCATTGAAAACCCTAGGAATTCAAGTTCTAGCCTCTCTTGCTTCTAAAAAGGAAAAAGGTGGAAATACAACCAATAAATGTCATGATTGAGTTGCAAATTGAAACGTTCCTCTCACTAAGTAGAGGGTTTCTCACTCTAAGTAGAAGTGCTTTCTCTGGGGATAGGAGCTTCTTCACCTTTTTGGTAGGAAAAGGCAGCCAACTCAAACTTTTTCAAACACCCCTATTCAAACACCCATAATCCTACACTTTAACAATAGGAGATTCTAAGGTAGATGTTTCCTCATCTCTGTCGGAAATTATGCAACCGAAAGCAGTAAATCACTGAGATACGTATTGCATGGATAGAAGTAGCTCAAGCGACACAAGCTCCAAAACTTGAGTAAGCTTTTGCCAGGTATAATGCAATTCTGTGCTTCTATCTTTCCTTTGTATTTTTAAAGGTAACCGTGATCAGAGCAACTTTTTACATTTTCTTTTTCATTTTGGGTCTTAGTCAGTAAAACCATTCAATGTTTCTATTTGGTTTCTCTGTTCTCTGTTGTTTCTTTGTCTGTTCGTACCCTGTTTTTAACTTGCGTCCTCTGAGTGTGGAGTGGAGTTTTTCTGTCTAGCGAGGGCTGACTATCCATGGAGGGAGATCTATCGAAACTTCTACAGAAATTTTCCCTGGAGGGGAATGAGCTCTTAGGAGTTGTTTTGGAAGTGGAAGACCTACAGAATGGTGTGAGAGCATGCGAAGATAGCCTCATAGGAAGAGTTATAGGAGAGAAAGTGACTAATTTTACAGGAATCAAAAGTTTTGTTGCTATGGCATGGGGTTATCCGAGGAATATGACAGTTATGGAACTGGGACCTATTGTGTTTCAATTCAATATCCCAAATGCTGATGAGAAGGAAAATTTTGTCAATGGGGGACCTTGGGTGATTGACAATCAAATTTTAGTGCTGAACAAGTGATCAGAGGGAATAGAGGAAGCCTATAATGCCTTTATGGTAGCACCCCTTTGGGTGCAACTCTGGAACTTGCCAATCCACTAGCTTTCTAAAGAGGTTGGAAAAAAGGTTGGTTCAGTGTTCAAAGAAGTTAGAGAGGTGATAGTACCTCAGTCCGGGGGGAAAGAGGGTAGAGACTTGAAGATATTAGCTCAGGTAGATTTGTCTAAACCTCTTTTATGAGGTACAGTGGTTAAGATTGCAGGAGTTCTTAAATGGGTAGCATTTAAATACGAAAGGTGTCCTAATTTTTGTTACAATTGTGGTATAGTAGGCCATAGTGAGAGGTCTTGTAAGGAGAAGAGAGTCCTAGGGGGATGTAATGTAGAAAACCAATATGGCCCTTGGATGAGAGCTGGGACTTATAAAAGCTCACCTCAGAAAAAATCAAATAGGCCTGAAGTGTTAAGTGACAAAAGATACTGGTCCTATCGAAATGGAGAATTGGTTGAGCAGGAGAGAAGTAGGACTCTATTGGCTAAATGTCTGCTGGAAACGCTCAAGTCCAATGGTAATGAAGGTGATAGCATCCAAGAGTTAAGAAATGATAGAGTAGATGACAGGATCATGAAAAATACAGGCGTATCTACATATGCAAAGGAATGTAAGGATGTGCCTCAAGGTGGTCAGGAGGGACAGTTGAACCTAGATAAGAGGAATCCTGATCTTTCTCTAGTGCATCAAGTCGTAGAAGAAGGTAAAAATCCAACTGATGTAGATGCAATGGAGGAGGATAGAGAGGGTGAGATATTGAGCCAAAATCAGAATCAAGAACTGGGGACTTATGAGGAGTCAATAGGAACTCTAGTGCTTTGCCAGGAGAGCCAATGTGATGGAAGGGTAGGGGCAGAGGCAGATAAGCAAGCCAAGAGGACCTTTAGGAGATTGAAATCCCTAACCAGAACTAGAAAACCTTTGAGGGAGTTAAATGGCAGAGGAGATAGTCAGATGAAGACTGGGAAGAGGAAGTGCCTGATCAGGGATGAAGAGATGGAGAATGCTAACCATGAGCTAGCACAATGGAAAAAAACTAAGCCTATGGAGGAACTGTATTCTACTAAATTGAGGGGAGAGGAGGAGGGGTCCTTCCTTAAAGGGGCCCCCAAAGGAGAATGAGAGTCATGGTGTGGAACTGTCAAGGAGTGGGGAGCCCCTTGACAGTTCCCCAGCTGAGGGAGGTGAATAACCTCTCCTCTCCAAGTTTGATTTTTTTAAGTGAGACTAAGAATAGGAAACCAGTTCTTGATAGGATAGCTAGAGGACTCAGGTTTGAAAATTCTGTAGTGGTTGAAGTTATGAATAGAGCAGGTGGCATGGCTTTGTTTTGGACTCAGGACACATACATTCTAGAAGTGAACACTACTGCCTTCACGATAGAGGCTAAAATTGAAGACAGTGACAATCAAATTACCTGGTGATTTGTAGGTTTATATGCTAGTTGTGATCAGATGAATAGGAGGGAGCAATGGAGGGTGCTCAGTAGGAGGAAAAGGTTATGGGGAGCTAGGTATTTGATAGCTGGGGACTTCAATGACATTCTGTCTAATGAAGAAAAGTGGGGAGGTGTACTAAGAGAGGAGAGGAGCTTTAGGGACTTTAAAGATTTCATTGATCAAAATAACTTAGTAGATATTGGTTTTGAATGTCAACCTTGGACGTGGAGCAATCACTGGAATGATGAAGGTGAAATCAGGCAAAGACTTGATAGATGCCTATGTAGTGTTGATTGGTTCCAAGATTTTGAGAAGGCAAGATGTCAACACTTGAACACTTTTGCTTCTGATCACTACAGGCTTATGCTAGACACAGTCCCGGCAACAGATAGGAAAAAGAAAAGGTTCTATTTTGACAAGAGATGGCTTCAAAGGGAAGGGGTGCAACAAGTGGTTGAGAGAGCCTGGAATAAGGAGAAGTAAGGTTCTAGAATGTTCAAAATTGCAAAAAAAGATTAGAAATTGCAGAATTGAACTCTTGAAGTAGAGGAATTCTTTCCAAGCTAACTCAAGGAGTAAAATCAATGATCTAAAGAAAGATCTGGAGGAAGTTAGGAATTCAGAGTCTGTTAATAGGAGGAAAAATCTGATTGACATTAAAGATAAATTGAGCACTGCTTATAAGGAGGAAGAACACTTTTGGAGACAAAAAACTAGAATTAGTTGGCTTAGGGAGGGGGATAAGAACACTAAGTATTTTCACACCTATGTCAAGGGAAGGAGAATGAGTAATAGAATCAGGAATTTGCAGAGAAATAATGGTTCTTGGACTAATAATGAGGATGAGATAGTGAATGAAATTTCTGATTATTTTAAGAAACTGTTTAGAAGTGGAGGGAGAGGCGACATGTCTGAAATCTTAGATGGTATTCCACACTCCATAACTCAGGAGATGAATGCTAATCTAACTAAAGTAGTAGAGGAAAAAGAAATTCATGATGCTCTCTTTTCCGTGAACCCTAAAAAAGCTTCAGGACAAGATGGGATGGCTCCACTATTTTTTCAGAGATTTTGGAGTACCATCAAGAGGGACATTATCTCAGCAATCCAAGCCTTCTTCAATTCAGGCTTCATGCTTAAATCCATTAACCATACAGTTATATCCCTTATTCCTAAAATCCAGCACCCTACCAGCTTAAAGAACTTCAGGCTTATCAATCTTTGCAGTGTGCTTTACAAAATCATCTCAAAAATTTTGGCTAACAGATTAAAGACTATCCTGGACAAATGCATAAGCAAGACTCAATCAGCTTTTATCCCAGATAGACAGATCTTAGATAATGTGATTGTTGCTCATGAGTACATGCATTACCTAAAAACAAAAGGCAAGGGAAAGATGGATACATGGCAATTAAGTTAGATATGGCAAAAGCTTATGATAGGGTGGAGTGGCATTTTTTGCAGGCAATGATGAAAAAAAATGGGTTTTTGCAATACATGGATTGATTGGATAACTAGCTACCTGACAACAGTCAATTATTCCTTCAACTGTAATGGAGAAGTTAAAGGTTTTGTCTCACCAGGAAGGGGTATTCGACAAGGAGATCCATTGTCTCCATACCTGTTCTTAATATGTTATGAGAGATTCTCCAATTTGCTAAGGAAAGCTGAAGAAAGCAAGAGGATCATAGGTGTGAAAATCAGCAGGCAAGGCCCACTACTCACCCATCTTTTCTTTGCAAATGATTCCCTCATCTTTTGTAAAGCAAACAAGCAAGAAGCGGCTGAAATAATGAAAGTTCTAAAAGTCTATGAAATAGCTTCAGGGCAGCTGATCAACCTTGACAAATCTGCAGTTTTCTTTAATAAAAATATGGAATGTGAACAAAGAGGAGAGATATGCCAAGCTTTAGGAGGGATGATGGAAGCCAAGCAAGGGAAGTATTTGGGACTTCCTATGGTGATTTCCAGAACAAAAGATCAGATATTTGGTTTTGTAAGAGAAAACATAAAGAGAAGACTTCAGAATTGAAAAAATAAATTTCTGAGCTTAGCTGGAAAAGAGGTCATGTTGAAGGCAGTTGCAATGGTCATGCCTAGAGGTACTATTGAGCCGAGTCGAGCTCAAGTAGCACCATACTCGAGCTCGAGATCGATCAGAATCAGTGCTGCTCAAGCTCGAACGAGTAAAAAAATTTGGACTCGAGCTCGACTCGATAAAATAAAATTAAACTCGAGCTCGACTCGTTTGAGCTCAAGTAAGCTCGAGTAAATATCAAACCCGATCTATTCGAGCTCGAGCTCGAGTTTTGGAATAAACCTATAATTTTTTTTCAAAATATATAATATAAATATAATATAAAAACTCGATTAAACTCGTCGAACACTCGAGTATTTATTTTTGGAGCTCGAACTCGACTCGTTGAATGTAACGAGTAGCTCGAGCTCGATTTGACCGAGCTCGAGCCAAGCTTTTTACCAAGCAGCTCGCAAGTTACTCGCGAGCGGCTTGACTTGATTGCATCCCTAGCCATGCCTACGTACGTAATGTCATGCTTTAAGCTGTCAAGGAAACTTTGCAAAGACATTAGTACTTTGATGTCTAATTTCTTGTGGGGTGAAACCGAGGGAAGGAATAAAATGCATTGGATATCTTGGGACAGAATGGTAGCGCACAAAAACGCAGGTGGTCTTGGTTTCAAGGATTTGGAAGCCTTCAATAAAGCACTACTGGGTAAGCAGGTATGGAGGTTACTAACCAAGCCAAACCTTCTTGTTAGTAAGGTATTGAAGGCTAAATATTTCCCTCAGGAATCCATTCTACAATGCACCCCCCCTAAGAATGCTTCATAGATTTGGCAAGGATTAATGGGAGCAAGAGGTTTACTAGATGAAGGCTTGATCAAGAGAATTGGAAATGGTAGAAGTACGAGAATCTGGGACCATAAATGGTTACCAGAGGCACTCACGGGGAAGCCATCTATTTGCAGAACAAGTAACTGTGAGTTGAAAATGGTGGATAAACTTATATGTCAGCAGAGATGGAACAGGAATATCATATTCAGTAATTTCAACAAGGAAGATGCTGAGAGGATCCTCCGCATCCCTCTAAGCTTATCAGGGAGAGAAGACAACTTTTACTGGAAACCAAAAGCTGGGGGGGAATATACAGTTGACTCAGGATACAAAATGTTGATAGAGAAAGGCAGCAGCAGAAGGAGGTGTAACCTGGAGGGAGCGGGATCAAGCATTTTAGAAGGAAGCCAACAAATGACTCAGATGTCAAATACACTGTGGAGGCTCAACATTAAGAATAAAATCAAGCACTTCATTTGGAAGTGTATTAAAGGAGCCTTACCAGTTAGGGAGGCAGTGAGGAGACGAACAGGAGTAGGTGATCCTATATGCTCAACTTGTGGTGAGGCACAGGAAACCATAGAACATCTATTACTTAACTGTTCCCACGTAATGGATGTATGGAAATCAGCTCCCATTCAATGGGATGGAGCAAAAGACCAGAAGGGAGATTTCAAGAGATGGTGGCTGAGAATTTCAGAAGCAAGGACTAGACCAGAAGGGAAGGATCATATTGGACTGATAGCAAATATATTGTGGCAGGTATGGAAAGATAGGAATAAGAAGGAATTTGAGAGCTCAGCTAGGTCAACACCAATGAGAACAGTAGAACGTGCGTATAAAGAATGGATGGAACAAGGGGTAGAGATTCAACAGGGAGATAGAAAGAGTACAGAAGAAACAGTCCCTATAAATGAACAACAAAGCCAGAGCATTGGAAATGAAGGGGCTATAATTATAGAAGTGGCAACAACAAAGAAGCAAGAACAGAATGCTCTTGGAATAGGAGTCACAGTAAGAAATGTGGCAAGCACTAAAATTGCAGATTGGGTGCTGAAAGAGAGAAGCCTGGGAAGCAAAATTTTGGATGAAGCATTGGCATTAAAACTGGCTCTGTGTAAAGCTGTGCACTAGCAGTGGAGAAAGGTACGACTCAACTTTTGCAACAAAGAGTTATAGAAACAACTAACATAGCAACGACCAACAGATAGCAAGATGGCTACATTGCTGGAGGATATTTTGAATCTGAAGAGACTGTTTTGCATGTGCTCCTTTGGTTTGGAAAGGGAAGAAAATATGGTAGATAGTAGAAAATTGAGTGCAGATGCTTTAAGCATAATTGTGGATGAGGAAAGATTTTTTCCTCAGTGTTCTTTGAACACTTTTTGTACAGTTCCCTCGAGCCGTTGCTCGTAAATGTAACTTGTACTTTCTGATAATGAAATTTCCTATCGTTTCGACAAAAAAAAAAAGAGTTTCAAATTGAAGAGATTGAAAAACACAAACCCGATGGTTGTAGTTGGGGTTTTCGATATTCTTCTTCAGCTTGATGCTCCAACCCAAACAAGATACAAGTGAATTTCCTCTCCAAGTTCTTCCCCCTTTTCTTGCTTTCACCCTACTTTATTATATATAGAGAAGTCGTGCAGTTGCAGCAAGAAAGAGACGGTTATGAACATCAAACCCTAGAAATTTTAGAGTGTTCTCCCGTCCCTTGTGTAACCAGTCCGATGGCCAGTCCTGACCAATAGCCAGCTGCCCTGTACAAAACTGGCCGCCTCTAATAGCTATCAATTCTGATCCTTACACGCAACTTTGATTCAAGTTGGTTCAATGGCACGTCTTGACCAAGTTGTTGCCAGCCCTGAACATTTCTTCAAGTTTCCTTTGCGCACTTCACTTCTTGCTTTGTACTTGTGCTCAATGTTTCTTCACTTGAACTTCAAAGACAATAGAAATCACATAGAACTTCCTTAATCACAATCCAATCATCTTTGAATTCTCCTTGCAAGTTAAAGTTCATTTTGCACTTACCTACAAAGCAAGATTGAAACAAAATATGAACCATAAAAGTGTAGTTTCCCAAGGCCAAACACAAAATGCAGAAAATGTAACATATATAATTACTAATAAAAACTCCTAAAACATACAGAAAACAAACACATTATATCCTATTAAATTCCATGAAACAAGTGCTTGTCACACACTATGTACAAAAAGAAACCCAAAATATGCTTGAACATAGTCTAATGTTAGGATGGTTCAATGAACTATTTCACATGTCAAACAAGTTAACTTTTTCAGGCACATATCACTATGTTTAAGGAACATTTACTAGCCACTAATCTTATAGTTTAAGCTTTATATTATCAAACATTTTTTTTTATTTTTTCCTACCAAGGAAGCGGTGAGACTTAAGAAGTGAAAATGATACAAGGAGATTTGAACTCAGAATCTCTAATTTCTTGGACCTCAAGTTAAATAAAGAATATAGGTAGAAAAAAGATGGTATTGTGCTTTGAAGTAAACAAAGTATGTAACTAAATCAAGGCCTCCTCAACTATCAAACATTGGTTATGTGCTTTCAAGTTAAATAAAGTATATAGACAGAAAAAAGATGGTATTATGCTTTGAAGTAAACAAAGTATGTAAATAGGAGAAAGATGATTATTACATTGTGAATTACAGTTAGAGTAATTAAGAGCTTCAAAATTCCTTTGCAATTTGGGCATAACGCATACAAGTACATCATAAAATGACCTGACAACAAACCCCACTCCTAATTCAATGTTTCCCGCCTTAAAGTTTAGAGAAAAATTATTACCCTTCTATAGTTCTGGCTATGTTCTTCAACACTTGCCAAGCAGTTAGCGATGCAACAGGAATTGATCTTGCTTCTCGTGGAACACAAAAATTGTATGAATCCTTTATTGCTAGGGAATAAATATGAAGATTGAAGATCAAAATGAAATGCATAGGAAAGTAATGAACTAAATACCTTAAAATTAAACTATGGCATTAGTGCAGAGGATGAAACTAATTTACCATCTTAAATTAAATGAGGAATTAGTAAAATTTTCCCAATATACATTAAGGTAGAAAATTAGGACTAGAAATACTAAAGAGATTTTTTTCAATTTTTATTTAGGGATAGGAGGACAAATTTCAATTTGTGCACTTTACATTTTATTTATGCGAACCTAACACTGGTAAATCAATTAAACATCATCAACACCCAAAATCTTAACAATTGTAATTTTTTCATGTGTCCCAATTCTAATGAATAAGCACGTTGATGTACCAAGGAGTTACCAGCTGAAAGCAAAGTTTAGGCCATTATTTGTACCTATGCTTTGGGGTAGTACCAACCAAAAAAAAAAAGCAAAAATACAATATTGATGTAACTTCCAGAATTTCCAGTCATGCATGAATATGCCCAGTGGTTAGAGAAGGGCTCTTTCTTTTCTATTGTCAGGTTAAGGATTAGAATCGTGTGTTTAATAGTTAGTGGTGAGAAGAGTATGGGAAGGGGTGAAAGAGTAAAAATGAAAAAAAAGAAAAAAGAAAAACACATGCATTGATGCAATAATGATGTTGCCAATTAGTCACTTTAGGATATTCAAAATTCATGTCAAAACATGGTAGGAGCCTTCTTGATGCTACTCGGATGTTAGTCAAACTAAAATAGATGCTTCACTACTTAAATGTTAGTCAAAATGACAAGATGCTTCAATGTGTTTTGGTTATGAATTCCATACATGGGGGGTGAACGTCCGACTAAACAAGTGCACTACTACACTTTCTGACGAATAGTTCTATCAGAGTTGAACTAAAAAGAATCCATAAAAAGAATTGAAATTTAGGAAAGTAAGAAGAAGGGAATTTTGGAGAAGAAATGGGGGAGAATTTTATTTAGAAGACTCTTCAATCAACGGTTACATAACCATCTTATTCTCCTAATTAGGTTATTAATAGAGGTCTCAACCCCATTCAGTAACTAAATAAGCAGTTACAACAACTAATCATCAACTAACTTTTTAGTGTAATGGCATTATTTCTGATCTTTTACACAAGAAGCTAAAAATGATTAAAACAACATCGCCCTACTAATAGTTCTGATTCATTACAAATCCCTCCCCTTTAAGACCATCCTTGACCTCAAGGATGGAAAACAGGAAACTACTGTTTAATGAAGTCAAGATCTTCCCAAGTACCTTTTTCAATTTTGAAACAAACCCACTTGATGAGAATTTGAGATATAGGTTGATGATTCTTCATTATAGCCCTTCGTTTCAGGACCAATTCTGGAGCAACTTGAATCTGATCATTGGGACCAAATAAGAGCAATGTAGGCATGGAACCTAAGAATCTTCCAGCTTCTTTTTCAACATAGAAACATGAAATATTGGATGAATTTTTGAGCCTGCAGGCAACTCCATAGTATTTGAAAGCTAGTTTCAAAGATTTCCTGACTTCAACTAACTGTTGTCTATATGGCTGGAAGTTTCAAATAAACCATATCACCTACTTCCAGAACCCTTTCACTCCTCTTCTTAATTGCAAAATACTTCATTCGTTGTTGTGCCTTTGTCAAATGTTGGCAAAGAATTTGCAAGATAGCCTACCTATCTTTGACAAGATTACTTGCTGCTGGAACAATAGAATTATAGAGGGGTCCCATTGGTAACTGTACTGGTTTATATCCACAGAGAGCTTCAAATTGGGTCATGTCTAGACTAGTATGATGGTTGGTGTTATGCCACCATTCTGCTAAAGTCAGCCAAGATTTCCATTTTTGTGGTCTATCACTAGTCATACATCTCAAATATGTTTCCACATACTTGTTCACACATTCACTTTGTCCATCTAATTGTGGGTGGTAAGATGTGCTATAATTTAGTTGAGTCCTACCAATCTGAACAACTCTTGCCAGAAAATACTTGTGAAAAGTTTATCTCTATTTGATACAATAATTTCTGGCAAATCATGAAGCCTGAAAACATGTGTTAAGAAGAGTTTGGTAACTTCCATTGCAGAAAAAGGATCCTTCAAGGAAATAAAATGGGAAAATTTGGTTAGCTTGTTCACAACTACATTATAGTATCACAGTCATCAGAAAGAGGTAAACTCTCTGTGAAATCCATGCTGATTTGTGACCATGCTTGATTGGGAATTAGTAGAGGCTGGAATAAGCCTGCATATGGAACATTCTCATGTTTGTTTCTCTGGAAAATGTCACACCTCCTAACAAATTCTGTGACATCCATCCTCATTTGAGGCCAAAAGAAAATAGCACTTGACCTTTTGAAACATCCCAGTTGTCCGAAGTATCATCCAAATGCTGATGAATGCAATTGTTAGATAATCTGTTGTCTCAAATCACCATGGTTACCCAAAAAAATATTTTCTTTGAACCTTATAATTCCATCCCTACTCATAATCTGTCACATAAGCATAATCAACTATCAATTGAGCAATTATCCCTTAAAAAGATGAATCATTCTCATAACTGTCAGAGATATCCAATAACCACTGGGGTCTGGTGCAACCTATAGCACAAGATGTTCTCATAGAATCCTCAACCTGGAATCCTCTGGTAGATAATCCATCAGCAACCTTGTTATCAGCTCCTTTCCTATACTGCATTTCATAATCCAGTCCCAAAGCTTTGTCAAACATTGTGTTGCAGTAAAGTGCTCAACATTTGCTCTAGTAAAAATCTCAAACTCTAGTGATTAGTTCTTATAATAAAATGGTATTTAACCAAATAGTGCTTCTATTTTGTTACTGCCATTACAGCAGCTAATAGCTGCTCATATATAGAGAGCCCCAAGTTCTTAGGACTCAAAGCTTTGCTGAGATATGCTACTAGTTGGCCCTCTTGTATTAAAACAACACCAATGCCTCTATTGCAAGCATCGGTCTCCACAATAAAATGTTTGGTGAAATCTGGCATTCTCAGTACAGGAGCAGTGCTCATGATGTTCTTTAGCTGTTGAAAAGTTGTTGCTGCTGTTTCGTTCCAACAAAAAGAATCCTTCTTCAATAATTCAGTCAAGGGTTTACAAATTAACTCATAGCCTTGTACAAATCTTCTGTAATAACCAATGGGACCCAAGAACCCCCTTAGAGACTTGATTGTGTTAGGTACTGACCATCCTCTGATACACTCCACCTTAGCAGTATCCATTTCTACTCCATTATGAGATATAATATGCCTCAGGTACTCCATTCTCAGTTGAGTAAACATGCGTTTAGACATTTTTGCATACAACTGGTAAGATCTTAGAATTCTTAACATTGTTCTCAGATGATTTACATAGGATTGAAGGTCTGGGCAATAAACAAGTATGTCATCAAAAAAGACTAAATGAATTCCTGAGCTAAGGCTGGAAAATTTCATTCATAAGGGATTGAAAGGATGCAAGAGCATTTGTTAAGCCAAAAGGCATAACTAAAAGTTCATAATGGCCTTGGTGAGTTTGAAATGATATTTTCTAGATTCACAGGTTATTTACCCTAATCTAATGGCTCAGGTCTATTTTACTAAAAAATTTTGAGCCAAAAAGTTCTTTAATGTTTGGAATGGGTTATCTATCCTAAATGGTGAGGTCATTTAGGTGTTTGTAATCAACACAGAGGCGCCAAGTGCCATCTTTTTTTCTTGACAAGTAAGATAGGTGAAGAAAATAGGCTTGTACTAGCTATAATGATCCTAGTTTGACGCATATTTCTCATCTAATTTTCAATTTTAATTTTTTGGGAATGTGGATATCGATAGGGTTTGAGTTTAAAGGGCTAAGCATTTGGCTCAAGTGGAATGGTATGATCATGTGATCTTTCAGGAGGAAATTGTTTAGATTCTGCAAATACATCAGAGAATTCATGCAATAATTCTGAGATTTCACTAGGAAATGGAGTTATCTCACTGAAGAAGCCATTCTCATGCAGTGAACTGATAGAGGACAAACTCCTATGTCTTTGTTGGATGAATTTCTTCACTGATTTTGCTCCAACCAGCTTCAGGGTTGGTTGATCAACTGTTTCCTCCAACACCCCACTTTCATTTGAGAACTTGATCCGCAGCTATTTAAAATCGAAAGTAATAATGTTGTAGTGTGCCATCCAATCCAATCCAAGTATTACATCCCATATTCCCAGACTCATGATCACTATAGGGAAAGAAAAATTATAACTCGGAAGACTCCAGAATAATCCACTAGAAATGGTAGTTCTATTAGCAATAGTGGCTGTAAGAGGTGCCATTTTTATTGTCTTTAACTTCAGTGATTCCATTAATGCAGTATTCAAGAAACTGTTAGTACTTCCAGTATCAACTAGTATAGACACAACTTTTCCTTGTATTTTACCTTGCAGTTTTAATGTCTTCCTCTTCATAGAAACTGTCTAGGCATGCAAAGACACATATACTGACTACCCAAGTTTACTAGTGTTTTCATTCTGTTCTCCAATAGCATCAAGAAATTCCAATTCCTCATCATCTTCTAGAATGAAATTTAGATGCCTATATTTACAATGGTGACTAGGGTGGAATCTTTCGCCATATTTGAAACATAGGTGGTTATTCTTTCTATACAATATATCTAGAGGGAAAATCTTTCTACATCCTTGACTGTTGCCAGAATTCTTTTTTCTTTACACAAAATTTAACGAAGTCTTCCCTCCTGTGCTAATTCCTGCAAATGAAGTACTAGAGGATTTCAAACGGTCTCCGGTACCCCAAGCTTTATTATTCTTGGCATTCTTTCATTCAAGATTAAAAGCTGTTCTTGCCACTCTGCTACTTCAAAAGCCTCCATCAGGTGGTAGGCTTCATCATTCGAACCATAGGTTTGATTTCACCCTTAACACCACTGATGAAATTGGAAATGAAATAAGATTCAGAGAGGTGAGGATCTCGAATTAACATCAAGGAACTTAATTCCTCGAACTTCTCTTGGTAGTCATTGACAGTGGTAGTTGGTTGAGTTTATTGAACTCTTCCACTTCATCCTTTTTGTTCTGTCACCGAACATCCAACAAAACAATTTGCGGAACCCTTCCTTAGATAGTTTCCCTTTACTCCTCTTGATTCCTTGAAACCATATCTCGGCCATTCCTTCCAAATATATTTCCACAATTTCCACCTTCTCAAGCTCAGGAATTTGATGAACCAGAAAGTATTTTTCACATTTTCGGATCCATTCTCGGGGCCTATATCCTTCAAAGAAAGGAAGTTCCACCTTGGGAGGATTTGGAACCATAAACCTGCGCTCCTTATTTACTGCTGACTGCTCCCCTCCATCCTTACACCTAGTATGAGGATTAGAAAATAGAGGAGTCTTTTCCTATGACTGGGACTCTCCAGTTGTTAATGTTCTGTCCCTATTGAGAGCTTGAAGGAAAGAAATCAGTTTCGTCTCGATTCCTACCATCATCATATCAATCTTCGTGTCAAGATCCTCAATTCTAGCATCTACATGCATTCGTATCTTGCATTTTTGTCTGTACAGAATCAGCTTGGGTTTGAACCCTAGCTTCAAGCTTCTTGAATTGCTTATGCAAATTCTTAAGTCTAGTATCATTCACCGTTGCAGCACTAGCTATGAATTTGGCCAAGGATCCAATGCTCTAATTACCAAATTGTTAGAGTTGAACCAAAAAGAACCGAGAAAAAGAATTGAAATTGAGGAAGGAAAGAAGTAGGGAATTTTGGAAAAGAAATGGGGAGAATTTTATTCAAAAAAAACTTCAATCAATAGTTACATAACCACCTTATTCTCCTAATTTGATTATTAATGGACGTCTCAACCCCATTTAGTAACTAACTGAGCAGTTACAACTAGGGCTGGTGACGACTCGAGCAGCTCGCGAGCTGCTCGCGAGCTGCTCGAGTCAAAGCTCGGCTCGAGCTCGTGTTGACCGAGCTCGAGCCGAGCTCGAGCAGTTCGTCAAGATAAACGAGGCGAGCTCGAGCCTTCGTTTCTTAGGCTCGATAGCTCGACGAGCCGCTCGTTGGGCTCGAGTAAGTGTGAAATTACAAAAATACCCTTGATTCAATTAAAATTTACACGTTCTCTGCGCACTAAGCTATAATCGATGTTCAGCCACAGTCCGACCTAAGCTACCTTTCCTCCTTCCTTCACTTAGGTTAACTTGTATGCTCTGCTGACTCCTTCGATTGATCTTCTTCCTCCGCCACCGACTGTTCCAAACTCCCAATTTCCACTTCCGTCACTGCCATTGCTGCTACCGCTAGCTGCATCTCGAGATTCTTCACTTCCTCCCACCTCAGCCACAGTCATCGGTGCTACTGCTAGCTGCATCTCCACCGCTTCCGCCATCTCCACTTCAGAAACCTCCAAGTCGCGCAAGAATCTGAGTGCGCAACCCACTGCCGGAGGCTGACTAACGGACGAGGAACTGGAAGGTGATCCACAGTGCCAAGAATCTGAGTGCACAACCTCCCAATCTGATTGCGCAACCTCCTTTAGCAACCACCACTTCCGCACTTCCGCCAGCTCCGCTTCAGCTCCGCAACCGCAAGTGCCAACTCGACTAGCAATCTTTGGTGAAGACTTTGTTCAGAAATTTTGCTTAGACTTTGTCCACCGGACGCCACCCACATTTCCCCACTATACTACCACTTCGCCCCTCTGCACAGCTACCGCTACCTTCCTTGCAACTGTAGCTAACTGCTTCTTGGTCTTGCTTCCTTCTCCCTCCCTAGCACCCAAAAAAGAGAAAAAAAAAAGAAACCCACAGCTTCCACTCTTACTTAAACCGTCTCTTCTTTCTCCAGCGTGAATCTGCGCTGACCAGACTCCCCCGACAGCCAAAGGTGATTCTTTGCTTTATTTTCATCTCTCGATTTTTTTTTTTTTTTTTGGGAATTTCGCTCCAACCTGAGCCTTGATTACTTTGGAAAGATTGAATTTTTCTGAATGCCTTTGTGATGATTATTTGCGGATGCTTTGATGTACTTGTACTTTGCTGCAAATTAAGTAAGTAGGATTACAATTTTATTTTCGTGCTTCCGGGTTCCACCCCTCTTTTTTTTTTTATTATTTTTTTGGGAGGGAAAGGGTGAACCAGTGATGAATTTGCTTCTTTAGGTACCGTCCTTGATTGATTGATTTGATTAATTCGTCTTTTTTTGGTTACCGTTTAGCATGTGTGTCAGCGCCTCGATGTCCTCCTGAAATCCTGTGTCTTGTTCCTACTTGCCAGGATCATGCTTTCTTCTAAGTTTTCTATAATAATTATGCCTAGATTGGTTCCAAATTTGTGATGTCCCATGTTTTGCTAATAATAATGCTTACAATTGTATAATTTTTTGGATTCTCCGCCGGCCATGCTTCTTTGAGCTTCCTTTCAAAGGACGGAGTAACATATTTTTATTTTTGCTGCATAATTCTTTAGCATAGAACTATAAAGAAAACTTTTCAAGTGAACTATTTCTTCTGTTCAATATGAAAAAGAAAAAGGCTAATTGAGAAGAACAAGTTACGTTCAAATGCATCCAAGGCTGGCCCTGGCCATACCTAAAAAGAAGGCTTTGACTTTGCTCTTAATCAAACTATAGGGCCATTCTGATTTCTGACCTGAAAATGCAAATTGGGAGCTCACGCCTCTTATTAGTACCATTTAATCATAAATGATGGCTGCAATTCTTGGTTCAACAAACAACTAAAAATGAAAGTATATCTATCTGCTTTGGCTGTGCACAAAACATATGCCAAATAAAATTCTTAGTATGTCATAGATGTGGTCCAATTTTAACAACAGCAGAGTTTGAACAGTAGCGATATGAGGTGATTAGAAGCTTAAAATGAAATGGAGACAGTGCTAAGAGGCTTGATATTGCTCCAGATCTTGTAGTAACTATGGGATAGTGGCATTTAAGGAGACATCTGTTTAATTACTTATTTTTTTGGGGGTGAAAACTGTGTTGACACTTGACAGTACAAGCTACTTATTATCATTCCATGGTCATGTATGTTCTTGTCATTATGAGCCTTGCTGTCCTCTTGTTTCTTGAAAATAATTACTACTACTAACTTGTTTACTAGTAATAGTAATCTGTTTTGGGACTAGAGAATGTTGCTCATGTTCCTTTTTTTCTTTTGGTATAGTTAAAAGAAATTGAGAATATAAGATGGATACGTCCAACCAAGAGCAGTCTTCACCAATTAATAGATCAGTTGGTGATTCCGCTAGTCCGGTGAATATCTCTGACAAGGCTATTGCTATTAACATTGATGAAGAGCTGGAATTATCTCTTGGTGATGAAGAATTAGGGAGTGAAGATGAAGCATTAGAAGGTGATACACATACAACCACTCAAACAGTCATGGAAGAAGCTGATGCGGATGATGGCTTGGATGCTTTTCGGAAAAAAAAGAGGATCAAAAAATCAGTAGCATGGGATGACTTCAAAGATGTTGAAGTTGGCCATCAAAAAACTCTTATGTCGGAGTGTATTCATTGCCATGCAAAGTTCAAGAAGACGAAAACTAGTACAACTTCAAGTTTGCTGAGGCATAGGAAGTCGTGTACTATCCGATTGCAAAAACTCAAGAAAGCAACACAACAAACAAAGATCAATTTTCCATCTGCTGATTCTGCCGAAGCTTCTCAAACCTACCTTCACTCCGGGAGGTTTGATATGGCAGCCATGAGAGAGGCTACTGCTGAATGGGTGCTTATGCATGAGCATCCATTTTCAATTGTGGACGAAGAAGGCTTCAATTTGATGCAAAAAAGAGGGATGCCGGAATGGCAAAGAATCAGTCGGACTATGAACAAAAACGACTGCACATCAGTTTATGAAAGAGAGAAGACAAAATTGAAGAACCAATTAAAGAAAGTCAAGAAAATTAGCTTGACTACAGATCTTTGGAAGTCCAAGAACCAAAAAAATGAGTATATGGTCATAACCGGGCATTGGATTGATAGCAATTGGAGATTGCAGAAACGGGTTCTCAACTTTGTGCACGTCCCTCCTCCACGTCGGGGCATCCAAATTGCGGATGCTATTTTCAAGTGTTTAACGGATTGGGGAATTGAGAGCAAGATTTATACAGTCTCAGTTGATAATGCCTCAAATAATGACAGTGCACTGAGATGTTTAAAGGACACTTTCTCCCGAAACAAGTGTCTATTAGCAAAAGGAAAGTTGTTTCATGTGAGATGTTGTGCGCATATACTGAATTTAATGGTTCAAGATGGACTCAGTCAAATCAAGGAAATAGTTGGAACAATCAGGGACAGTGTGGAGTTTATCAATAAGACAGATGCAAGACGCCTTCAATTTGCTGAAATTGTACGCCAGCTGCAGTTGCCAGAAAAAATACTAATTTATGACTGCAAAACAAGGTGGAATTCTACTTATGAGATGCTAACTTGTGCACTGGAGTTTCAAGATGTTTTTCCCAGGTACAGAGATAGAGAGCCAATATGATTTCTGTCCAACTTTGGAAGATTGGGAAAAGGTTACAAAAGTGTGCAATATTTTAAAAGCTTTTTGGACAGCAACTCATGTGATATCTGGTAGTGATTATCCGACTGCAAATTTATATCTAAATGAAGTTTGTCGGATTAAAGTACTACTAGATAGTAAGGTTGATGATGAAGATGATTTTGTCCGGTCAATGGTGCAAAAGATGAAGTTGAAATTTGATAAGTACTGGGGAGAGTGTAACTTGTTAATGTCTATAGCAGCTATTTTGGATCCCAGATGCAAGATGAGAGTTATAAACTATTGTTTTCCATTGCTTTATCCTCCACATGAAGTGCAAAGCAACATAGGCAAGGTTCGACAAGCCTTGTATGACCTATATGATGAATATGTGGAGATACATGTTTCAGGCCAAAGTGGATCATCTTCTCAACTACTAGTCGGCAATGATCATCCAACCAAGAGCAGCAGTAGTGCATCTTCATCAGTGTCCCATGTTTCGGGTATGAGTGAATTTCTGACCCACATTGCTACCGTTGAGAGTGTTCAACCCATCAAGAATGAGTTGGATACCTACTTTGAAGATGGTCTCCTCACAGCTGCAGATGATTCAACGGTAGATATCGTGAATTTGGATGCCTTGAAGTGGTGGAAAGACACAACAAAATACAAGATTCTTCCCAAGATGGCTGCTGATATTTTAGCCATTCCAATAAGCACTGTAGCTTCAGAAGCTACATTTAGTGCTGGAACCAGAGTAATCGACTCTTACCGTGCTTCCTTGGCTCCAGAAACTGTAGAAATGTTGATGTGTGCTGGAGATTGGTGTCGTAAGCTACACGGGGTGAAGAAAAGGGAAAAGGTAACAAAAAAAATAAAATTATCACACATAATATTTAAATTCGGTCTTACTATTTCTTAATTTTTTTATTTAATTTTTTTGTTTTTTCAGAAATTGAAGGATAAACAAGAGATTGTGTTGCCTATTTCTTGACTTCGAAGATGTTTGAGGTAATTTACTTTTAATTTCCTATTTAGAGTTTTGGCCAATTGTAACTCGTGGTATTAAACACTTTTTAGTTCTCAGACCTGAGTTCTCTGTTATTAGTATTTCTCTGTTCTGGCCAATTGCTGGTACTAAACTATGTTTGTTGGATATGAGTTGCTGCTGAGAGATCTATGTTTGTGAATAGCTTATTTTGTGTCTGCTATTTTTATGTACTCAAATACTATTGTTGGCTTGTATATTGTCAAGATTTTAGACAAGTCTGTTTTCTAATTTACGTACATCGAATCTTTATGTCTCTCCTTCGTTTCAAAAGGAGATTTGAGATATTTTAGTTAGGTGTGGAGTCAATTAGTTTAGTCGCTTTTTGTAATTTTGGCAAGCAGATACCCTTTTTTTTCTGCATCCTTTGTGGATAAGCCTCTGTTTGTCAACAGGAAAGTTAAAAATTTTGGGTAAGTTCCATTTAAGAATAAAGAATGTTATTACGAAGACTAAAACAGCTTAATGAAATTGGGGCTGGACTTTCGTGCCTATATATCTTTTCAATTGGATGTATCAAGCTGTCTACAACAGATATTTTGTGTTGTAAATTTGTGATAGCTTGTAATATTTTGAGCTTTGGTTGGTTCGTATATATCAAGAATGTTGCCTGCAGGTTGGTTCGTAGATCCATTGCTGGCATTAGGGAAGATTACAAAGGTAATCTACTGAGACTGAGGGGATGTGTCTTTTCAAATATGTGCTGAGAGCCTGAGACAATGCTAAATATATTCCTGATCAGTGAAGTAATCATAATTTGTATTAATGGATTTTTGTGGACATTTGGATAATTTGTATTTGTGGATAATTTTTGGATAATTTGTATTAGTGGACATTTGGACATTTATGATTGTATTGGTGCATAATTTGTAGGCCTCAAGATCAAGAATATGTGAAAAATTGTAGTTATTTCATGCGCAAATTTTGTCAAAAAATGGGGAAAAAATGCTGTATTCTTGCTTAAAGTTTCAGAAATTTTCGAGCTATTTTCGAGTTCGAACTCGAGCTCCAAACGAGCTAGAATTCGAGCTGCTTTCGAGCTTCATGCGAGCTAGAAGATCGAGCGAAACTCGAGCTATTCGCGAGCCAGATTTCGAGCTAAGCTCGCGAGCCATAAACGAGTCGATCTCGAGTTTCCTTTTCTTACATCGAGCCGAGCTCGAGCTTTATTTTTCGAGCTCGACGAGCTCGAGCTCGAACTCGAGCTCTCATATAAATAAGCCTGACTCGACTCGATAAGCTCAAAACTCGACTCGATTCGGCTCGTTTGCACCCCTAGTTACAACAACTAATCATCAACTAACTTTTAGAACGACGGCATTGTTTTTTATCTTTTACACAAGAAGCTAAAAATGATTAAAACGACTTGCCCTACTAATAGTTTTGATTCATGACAAACTCTAAGAGGTTCTCCCTGGTCACTAGACCAAGATCCAATAGTTGAATTCCACTAATCCAATCAATAGACACTTAATTGAGTAGAGTAGAATTAAAATGAAGCAGTTAAAACCAAGAAAGAGAGAAAAATCAACTTACTTGTAGAGGAATTACAATACAATCGGTCATCAATCCAAATAGGAACCCGCTCATGACACACTTATATCTTACAGGATTTAGAGCATATTTTTAAGTTAACCTCCATTTCTCGTCTATTGCTAGAAGAGAGTTACAGAAATTTTTAATGAAGATTGTAAAACTTGTAGAACTCAAAAATCAACCAAAAACATATAAGAGATGAATTTCATAAAATCAAGGTATATGAAGAGGCAATTTACACACATACAAGTATGTGTGGGAGGAAGTGAAATAAATATTAACAATATATCATTAATTATACACCATAAAGAGCAAACCTATCAATTTTCACTCTTATCAACTAATAAGATAATAAGACACCTTATTTATAGATTAAATGATTTAACAAGTCTTATAATCATAAGAAATTTCCTAATAAAATACTAATTTCTAAATAATAAAACTACCATAATTTGACTCGAACAAAATTATTGGATTCTTAATTTGACTAAAACACTACTAGATAATAATATAGAAACTTCTATTTTTTTAGACTTGATTTAATATGCCAACATTATCTCTCTTTAATCAGTTTTGAATTGAATTAGGTTTACCACAATCACGAATGACAATCTCCCTTGAAAATTCTTCTAACATCGCTTTATGTTAATTCTTTATCTTCAAATATTGTTCTCATTACAATAATCCCCGCACTTAAATAGACTGTTTTCGCCGCGCAATTTGATTTCAATTTTTTTGGGTATATCAGTAACTTTTATTGCTATAACAATTAAGTACAATTCACAGTGCAGTTAAAATATTACGAAATATCCTCAACAAAATATCTGATTTGAGGATAATTTGATTTCAATTTACTAACAACTCATTACTTCTCATCACTTTGTGATTTTAATAATCACAATTTAACTGATAGGATCCTTTTCCGATCTCTATTTTCACACTCACAATCAATTTGACAATTCTTGGGCCAATCTTTTTTTTTTCAATCTTTACCAACTAAATATCTCAAAACTAACCTTGTGGTCTAATTTGATCAATTGATTTCTTCATAGCAATTTGTTCTCCAACTCTAAGAGCTAAAAGCACACATGACTAGCCTCATAGCTGGGTCAATTCTTCAATATTTTCAAGCCCTTTCAAGATCAATTTCTTGAATCAGGGCTTTGATATCATATATAAAACTTAAAAAATTTTACCAAAAAGTTATGGGAGATAAATTTCATAAAATCAATATATCTGGGGAGGCAATTTATACACGTACAAAAATGTATGAAAGAAAGAGGAATAAGCATCAACAATATGTCATTAATCACACATCATAATAACAAGCCTATTAATTTTTACTCTTCTCAACTGATACAATAATAAGACTTCCTATTTATAAATTAAATAAGTTGGTAAACAAGTCTTGCAATCATAAGAAATTTCCTAATCAAATACTAATTTCTAAATAATAAAACTATCACAGAATTACTATAATCTTAATTTGACTAAAACACTGTTAGATAACAATATAAAAACTTCTATTTTTTGGACTTGATTTAATATGCCAACAAAAATAATAGTCAAATCCCTCCACATGGAGATTAGATAGCTGGTTGACCAGCTTAGGCCACAATCAAAGTCTTTAAAGTGATTATACATACTTGGCCATCCTTTGCTTTTGGTGACATAGGTTTCTAAAAAGCATAAACTTTGTTTCCTTTTTTTTTAATTAATGATCCTAGAACTTCCAAATGTGTGACAGATGACTAATTGTATCAGTTAGTTCGCCAAATACTTACCTTTGAATATCGCTTTTTTTTTGGGTACGGAAAAAGTGTAGCCGGCAAAAGTTATCCCATTCCAAGATTTGAACAAGCCACGTGCATTTTTCAATGTGATTTTTACTAATAGCTACAAATAAAAAGTTACTTGAGAAAGAGATTAATATACGAATTTCTTTAAAGAAGGTGCACGAGTTTTATCAACTAAACCGACATCGTTGATGGGTTAATAATGCTCAAACTCCCAAGGATCATCTGGATCTTTGAAGCAATAATGCTCATCTGGATCTTTGATGAGTTAAAGAAGATGTACCTCTTTTTCATTGTCAAAATTATACTGGTACTACGAACCAACTCAAGGCTTCGATTAAGTAGTATACAAAAAGATTCAAAACTGTTGAGGCAAAAACAAAATGCATATTCAGGCATATTCAGGACACTGTGGGTTCAATTTCTTTTTCTTTGGTGAATCATCTCCTTTCTAGGCAGCTAGCAATAATTTAAATACTTCTGTTTAGCATTTGAGAAATTACAAAAAACAGTAGTTAAAGAAAAATGTTATCAGGCAAATATTTTCAGCCTTTAAAACTTCGTAAATTTCTAGATGACCAAAAAAGTTTAATCTATATTGGAGAAATAGAATATTCACATATTGAGCAAATTACGGGTTACTCAATAAACTTTTTAAATGATATAGTTATATCCATCCAAAACATATATATTTTGGACCATTCTATCTGTTTTCACCGTTAAGTTTGTCTCTCAATTATGTCTCGTGACTGGTGCGAATCCTTGATTTTGTCAGACTTGGCAGTAGAAATAGACGGAATTGACCAAAATATACACATTTGAGAGTTAAATGAATAATTTCATACTCTTAAAAGTTGAGTGGTTAAAACTATGCTATTTTAAATGTTTAGTGGTAACTAGGTAATTTCCTCTAACATATTTTACAACCCAACAATTCGAACGAAATAGGCCCAGTCATATTTGGTCCCCGGTAATCCTTTCGAGCATGCTATATTTACACCGGTAGATGAACTCAAAGGGATATTAACATAAAAACTATTCTTTGTCCTTGCATACATAAACTATTGGATTAATCTTTATACACTGTCTGTGTACCAATCCCTGTTAGATAAATAATACATATATAAAATTTAAATTTTAAATTCAAATTTTACGCATGAAATTCAAATTTCACACATGCGTCATTTATCAAATTATGATAGTTTATATGCTGACAGTGTATATAAGATTTATTCTAAACTATTTGTCTTTACATTGCATACGAATCCAAATTGACACAAGACCCACAATCTCAGCGATAAAGAAGCGGTTAAAAGTTTGAAATTCTAATAATGGAAATTTGTGCGGTCCTCGTAGAAGTCAAGTTACATGAAGGAAATTTTCTGTTTGGATTGCATTTTTCATGATTTTTCATGGAAAAATTACTGTAGCGATTTGATGCATGTGAGGGAAAAAGGTAATAGGGAAATGTGATTACAGAAAACGACGTAATTTTTCGACGGAAAACAGCAATCCAAACAAGGCCTTAAAAACAGGAGCGAAGAACTGTTTACTTTATTAGGTTCATATGACCGGAAAATCTTTCAGGCAACTTACATAATTGACTAATTTAGAACCGGGTAAGTTGGAATTTGGATAGAGTATTATTTAAAATAATTATTATAATATTTTTTATGATATGATATATGTGAAATAAAAAAATGATTAAAAATATAAAAATATGAGTTAAAAAATATGTTTATAATGTGAATCAAATATTAAATTAGATAAAATTGGGCTATCCAAACGCTAGTCAAAGTTAATTCAGTTAACAAGAACGATGACTTTCTTTTGTGTGTTCGCTATGATTGTATTGAATCGAACCACTTGAAACTGTTTTTTAGCAAAAGAAAATAAAGAAAAAAAATCTCCGAAACTATTCTTTCAAAAGTTCTCTGTGTCTGCACGAAGCACTTTCCCTCTATACACAAGAAAACCACAACGCATTCTAACTTTGACTCTCTCACTTGTAGCTCCCGCTCTCTGCACAAAATCCATCGACACACCGTGCCTCTCCGGTGTTGAAGAGCAAGTGTTTTGTCCAAGTCCCTGCAAAAAAGGTTGGTTCTTTCTCTCTCCTGTTTCCGCTGATTTTTTCCAATACTTTTGCCCTGCTCTTTTTATTTTTCTGAAAATTTCTGCCCTGTCCGAATTCTTTTCGGATCTTTTGAGTTTTGGGTGCAATCGTCTCTGTATGGTTATTTACATGATCAATTTTTTCATTCCCCAAATTTTGTTGCCGTAATATTTATTTTAGCTGAAACTTTTGCCCAATACTTTTGCGGTGGGTTGAGTTGAATATTAAGGTAAGCTGTTAAAATCTAAAGGTTGTAGGATATGATAAGTTGTTTTAAGAGATTCAAGGGCAAGTTAATTGAGGTTTTTGTAGAGGTAAGCAGAACAGGAGCAGATGGGATGTTCTCTAATTACCGTGAATCAGATTGAGTTGGCTTTGCTCTTGACTTGAATTCTCCTTTGGTTATTCATTTTTTGTAGACTTTGTAGTTGGTGTTGTACGCTTGGAGATATTTAAATGTAGAACTTGTTTAAATTAATGAAAAGACAAAAATTTGAGTCAGTGGAGTTATAGAGTAGGAGGTAAGGTTTCTTCCCTCCTTCCTGTTCGTTAAAGCATCCTAAATCCGAATCCTGAATAAAAAGGGAGTTGCTGTTATCAACGGTAACTGACAGTCCCCCATTAACGACATAGATGCATCGGCTTTGCTGTAAATTTGGGTCAAATTTTGCAATACTGGTCTTTGCTCTACCTGAATTTTCTCTATCACCAAAGCTTGCCACAAAATTCAAGCCTCACAGCTAAACTTTCCATCCTCAGTTTTACCAACTTTATCATGTTTCTCCATTTGATTTTATCATTAGTCAACATTTTTCATCCCAAAATTTAATTCTGAAGATCTCCATGGTGGATAGAAGGAAATAGAGGAGAAAAGCTCATTGATGCAGTTGATTGTCACTGCCACTGCTGAGATTATCGCTAATAAGGCTCTGTGCAAGACTCAAATTTAGTTGTAACACCTGTAGGCGGAAAAAAGAGGGATAATATTTACAAAAACATTGGTTTGTAAGGTAAGTAGTGGTGAGTGAAAGACACTAATTGAACTATAGTTGGCTCTTATGAATTTTGTTTCTTGGTTGGATAGGTTTGAATTATATGATTGGTTACTATAGTTGGTTCATATGATTTTTGTTTCTTGGTCTTGTTTTGCTTTCTGCGTTCTTTGTGATATCTTGATTTGATGTTATTACAAGAAGAAATGTGAAGATTTTTTTTTTTTGGGTTTTACTGATAAAAAAAATTAAAGTAGGTAGTTTTATTTGGGTTGTACTGTTGATTTATCAACTGATTTGGTATATGCTTGTTTACTTAGCTTCTTGTCAAGCAAAGGAAGAAAGGAAAAAAGTAGGCTAACTTTTACTGTTTAAGTCTTTGGGTTATGTAAATACACCAAAGTATGTTCTTAATGACTTGGTTATTATATGTTCTAAAAATTATTCTGTTATTGCAGGATATCGTTTTAACACTTATTGCCGCTCAAGAGGTGTGCTTTATTAATCTATCCAACGACTTATAGTCTCTCATAACTACCTCCAACTTGTAAAAAGATTTGATTATGTCTGTATTGTTGTTAAAATTGGTTGGAGCATGATGATCATTGTAGTGTTAATAATCACTGCCAGATACTTTGATTGAAAGCTGTTTGATGTTTTATATTCTATTCTCCCATATCTGTTTTTTTGATTGCAGCTGTTCAACCTAAAATTGAATTTTCTGGTTCATGTGGAAGAGTGTAGTGTTCGGGAAAGCCATATTTTGGTTAGGTGTAGTGCAGGGATAGATGTCTATGCGAGTGTATTTAACATGCCTTCACAAGATTTAGAATATTACCAAACTTTGCACTTAAACATGGGTGATTAGTACTCATTGCAAGTTGATAGAATTGATAATTTTTCGAATTCTTGTTCTATTGAGAAATCTGATATTTTCCCTTATATACACTCTACTATTCTCTTCAAAATTCAGGTTTAAAGAGAAATAGTTTTTGGAACCAAGAAGCAGAGAAAAAGCTAAGAAATTTCCCCATTTTGTCTATCCGGTTTGCTTTCTTACTTTATCTCTAATTGCATTGATTACCTAAGAGTACCACGGGCTTTCATGTAATTTTGAACTTTATTTTTTTATTTTGCTTGGAATATAAAATCTTGTTTTTACTGCTCTGTTTGGCTGGTTTTTGCTATTAATGACTGTTTTTATTGTGACTTATATTTAAAAAGTTTGTTCTGTCATTGAACTTTTCAAGAGAGAGCAGAAAATTTTCTTTTAGTTTAAATTGACGTCCTATTGTTCATTTATGTTGTGTTGGTGAAAAGGTGGCATGAATGAAAGATATCTACATGATTTATAGGCTAAAATGCATATGCTGTCTTTTGGCTTTCTATTGTTTATTATTTATTTATTCAGCATTCATGTTTGAGGAAGGCTGGCAAGAGGTATCATTCAAATACAATGGTGGCTCAAAATGCACATGCTGTTTTTTGGCTTTATGTTCTTTATTTATTTATCCAGCATTAATGTTTGAGAAAAAAATTGATTGACAATAGGTATTATTCAAAGATAATGGTGGCTCAAACTTAGGAGTACGGAATGTGCTCTTGACTGCTTTGTTTCATATTTGGTCCTTTAGTATTTCCTTAAAATTTCACAACAAAGCATGGCAAAGACTGCTGGTGCGTTACCTGTGGTTTAACAAGGTTGTCATTCTGTTATTTATACAAGATGTTTTTAAATTCTAATATGATTCCTTCTTGGCAGATCTGATTGATGTTTAGATAGTGGAAACTTGGAAGCTAATGGAGTTTTGTCATGAGTGCTTGATACTTTGTTTTTCCTTTCTTTCTAATATCTTTAGCAAACAATCATTATTTAATTGTATAATCACTTACTATAGCATAGACATCAAATTTTGTGATGATTCTTTTTAATCTTTCAGCACTAATACATACTTCAAGTAGAATTTTTTGATTGCACCAGACACTAACCAAGCGAAGACTAGAGGCATTTCTAGACATACCAGCCAAAGAGAACTTTTGGATGAATGTATCTTTAATAGTAACTTATTTCCTTTTCACAAGTAATGACACACATTTTACATTGGGAGAGCCTACCTCAATTATACATGTTATTATGCTCCTCAACTTTATTAGTATTAATGTTAACTCTTATTTGCCTTGGTTCTTACCTAAAGTAATCATAACTGAAATGTTGACAAAATCCTTCAATTATCTACCGCACATAGAAATTATAAAAAAAATTATTGGAAAAATACAGCCCTGAGGGCTCTGGGCAACCATGTTAACTTCACACCATGCATTGCATGGTGATCCCCTCCTTGTCTATCTCTAAGCAGATATAATTTCTCCTTATCGGACCCTCTCCATTCTGTTGTTTGTGGTTTTCATCGTCTGTTTTTTGCTTGTTTTGACGAGTAGAGCTTTTTTTTTTTTTGGTTAAAAAAAAAAATAGAGTTAGAACAAAGAAGAGCAAATCCGGATTGTGCACACCAAATGTTGTTTTCTATTTTTGATATAGGAGTTATTAGTTTATATGGTTGCATCCAAGCAACAGTATCGGATTGATGTGGTTTCATCTTGGTACTTGGATTTATGGGTTGTAACTGTTGAGTACAAGAATGATGAATTTGTCCGTAGTTTCTGTGGATATAACAATTGCTTAGTTCATAAACTGAAATATTTTTCTCAATTGAAATATTGAAAGCAGAGGTATGTTCATAGTTGAGAACTTCCTTAATTGCGATACTTTGGGGGCCTTTTGAATTGCTAAAGATGTAGAGCATGTTTAGCTTGCTAAAAGGTGTATGCTTGTTTTGGGGACTTAAAGTTTGTCAGCCCTTAAACAGAGTGTATACATGAAGTGGAACTCCGCATGCTTTCTCATTCAAGGAATTATGTGAGTTTAGAAATAATTTTATGCAATTATTTCTTCCACTTGATCAGTGTTGCAGTTGTAATTTTTCTTTTCCTATTGTTGTTTGATAAAGGTTCCGGTTTGAGGTATGGCTCTTATGTTGATGTCATAGTTGCTAAATCTGAGGTGCAAAGAATATGTATGTTCCTATTGTAAGCAGGGTTCCTTTGGGTATGATCATTTTTTAGAGGAAATGGGTACTATAACTGCTAAATATTTCCCAATTTCCATTGGACAGCTTAGCTAGTAAAAAATTGCTAGAGTTTCATAATTCAGTTGTTGTGCCCCTGTAAAAGATATTTTATAAAGCTGATAGTACGTAGATTTTGGTCTAGACTTTCATAATTTGGTTGTTACTCCAAGTTTTAACCAATTATAGTTTCTTTAATATTTAAGAGACGAATGGGTAGGATATAAGAAACTTAAGCCCTATATAATTCTCCCTTACAACTTTATAAGGTTGAAAAGCTAAATACTGACTACAGTGATATTAAGGTAGGCTTGAGCGGAGGTTGTAGTTTGATTGCAGAAAATGGGAGAGGGATCAGGAGAGGAGGACATGCCTAGAGATGCAAAGATCGTGAAATCTCTACTAAAATCAATGGGTGTGGAAGACTATGAGCCTCGTGTTATCCACCAATTCTTGGAACTTTGGTACAGGTACGTGGTGGATGTGCTTACAGATGCACAAATTTACTCAGAACATGCTGGCAAATCTGTGATCGATTCTGATGATGTCAAGCTTGCCATTCAGTCCAAAGTCAATTTTAGCTTCTCACAACCTCCTCCACGTGAGGTATATTCTTCATTAAGTTAACCCACAGCCCTATTTTCATCCTAATAACCATTATTACTAGTAGTAGTAGTAGTAGTAATTTTCTCTCCTCCTTTCTCCCTGTGAGGATTTTCAATTGATTGTTGAGAATTTCAAGTTTTGTGCTTATTGAGCCACTCCAACAAAGCTGATTGAATTCAGATTGAATAAGATTAAACATAATTCAAGCTTGTTACTGAAAATTAGATTTAATTGAAAATACAAAAGCAAGCTTGAAATTCTCCTGCTCCCAAGCTAACTGTTACTCGGACGTAGTGTTCTAAAAGGCATTTTTGGGCAAGTCCCAAATGCCCTAGGGCGTTTGAATGGGGCATAAGTCTTGTTAGGCATTTGGGGCTTCCCCCCCTCCCCCCCTTGTTTAAGTCTAAACTTTGATTTTACTATTTTTTCTTCTTTATCTTTGCTTATAGTCCTTGTTATTGTTTAGTAAATTGAAGAATGATTCCATTTATCTTCTCTATGGAGATAGTTTGGAGAAAATACTAAGTTGAAGTGTCTATGACTTTGTTTCCTATATGTTTGTCCCTTTTCATTTGTCCTAAGATATATTTATTTTTTGCTAACATGATTCTAGATGGTGAATATATGGATTAGAGTTATGTTATGATTTTACTTGTTAGACAACAATAATGTTTTTTTAGTTTTTCTTAATTTTATCAATTTTTGTGTGTGTGTGTGTATAGACACGTGTATGAATATTGTAATTTCGTACTATTATTGCATATTTTATACTTTCATATGTTTAAAAAAAATCAAAATTTGTGGGGCTTACGCTCCATATCTTAGGGCTTTTACCCCACTTGGGCGAACATGGATCGCTCCGTCCAACGCCCTTGCGTTTAAACCATTGCTCAGAGGCACCACACTGCCTGAGGTATTTATATAGCACCACACTGCTGAAGATGCAGTGTCAAATTCCGGGAATTTGCTGCTTTTACCAGCTCTCCTTAATCCTGAGTTGTTGATTTGTCTGAATGTTTTTTGTTTTATTGTCATTCGCAATGTATTCTTTTTATGGAACCTGGAAGATGATATGTGAGTTTTTGAGGTGAAGTTGCAGCATTTAAAATTGTAATATTAGGGAAAGCCCTCTTCCAACTGACATGCAGATAACATACCTAGTCTTGTGTCCTAGCAGTGTACTTACTAACAATTTTGTATTGATTACTGTTCAGGTCCTACTAGAGCTAGCTAGGAATAGAAACAAGACCCCTCTACCAAAATCAATTGCCGGGCCTGGAATTCCACTTCCTCCTGAACAGCATACCCTAATCAGTCCCAACTACCAATTTGCTATTACAAAGAAACAAAGCAAGGAAGCAGTTGAGGAAACAGAGGATGATGAAGAGGCTGCTGATCCTAAACTTAACCCTTCTCAAGAGCAAAGAATAGATGCTTCACAAGGCGCCGCTCAGCGTGTATCTTTTCCAATCGGACCCAAACGATCAAAATGAGCATTTTAATCTCAATGGCAGTTGCCAAAAATCATATAGTGGTCAATTGTATGTTTGGGCTTATATATAGTTCTTCTTGCTGCAAAGTTCCAGGAAGATTGACATTTGTCATCTCCATTTCTTGACTCCTTTCTCATAAGCTAGTCCTTTCTTGTAAGCTAGGATTCAGTGGTTGGTTGTTTAACCTGTGGCTTTTTTGACCGCTGGTGATGCAATCCGGGGCAGTGTTGACTGGTAAAATTTGTTCCTGAAATGAGACTCTGAAAATGTTTTCATACTGGGAAAAGACAAACTGGAGAATTGTATGTATCCTGGATGCACGATTGTTTGTGTTCGTCGAATGATCCTTCTTTTATTGTTACTAACACTGCAGTAAATTTGCTCACATCCAGTGGAAAGTTATAACTTTTCTACAACTTTTTTAAGAATTTGTGTTCTTAATCATCGGCAATGCTTTGGGCTGGTTCATGTATCCTGCTTTAGGTTCAATTAGAACCATATTTGACTAGAAATGATGATTTCTGCGGTAGTTCAATAGTTAAGTAGGAAAAAGTCACCTGGTAAAACAAAAAAGTTCTACCGGAAATTCAGGCCACGATACAAGTAGAAACCAGTGAGAAGGTACCTCACGCCTCAAAGCTAGATCCATATTCCATTGTAAATATACAGCTGCCACCCCTTAGGGCGGAAAACCTAGCTCTAGTAAAATCTCACCTAGATCATCAGGCGAGCACAAATAACTGTTTGATGCTCATTTGCCTCTTACTTCATGTGCCCTGCAAAATTTTCGTCAGGTGACAATACCCCCGAGCCCAAAAAATGACCAGAGAATTCTTGCAAGGTAAAGTTAGGATAGACAATCTTACCTTATTTGTCTACAATGCACGTGAACGTTCCAGAAAGTCACATCACGTTCTTGTTTGTTTTGGTTATTGGTGAAGAAGTCGTGCAGAGTGCAGACTAACAAAACTGGAAGGCAACATGATTAACAACCTGGTGCTAGTATCTAAACACAAAGCAACACGTCCTATCAATTCAGTTATCCATTTATCTGAAGCTGTTCTGTACAGATATTATGATATATATACACAAACATACACAAAAGAATGAGTAATTTGTCCATGGTACCCTATTACTACACGTAAAGTATCAGAACGGGTCAACTGCTCGAGCCAATCATTGAACTGTGAGAAGTTGGTATGGTGAGTCCTCTGTCGTACATGCGCTAAATCTCCTCCCTGCACTCCATCAATGATTTATCTGGTATTGCCGGAGTTAATTCCACAACAACAGAACAACTCCCATTCTTAGCTTGCACATGGGGTCTCTTATAGTTGCAAGGTTCTTGACCCCAAAAAAAAAAAAAGTTGCATGGTTCAGTGGGGGCCTAAGCTCCTCCAGTAGAGTTCGCTTATAGTTGCATGGCCTAACCATGGCCCTTGATGGTCGAGTTCGTTCGAAATTCCTGTATAGACTCTGCAACACCAAAAAAGCAGATTAGTCCATGGTTCAAAGACGCGGCCAAGTCATCGGTGGAACGAAACTCTCCGTTCCGATATCGAGACCAGATGACTCCGAAATATATGGATCGTTGAGAACTCGGTCGAGAAGTCTTTGACACGAATAGAAACGGCCGAATCGTACCGAGTCATTCCTAATCAACTCAAATCCAACTAAAAACCAATGGAAACAAACTAATTTTTATTATTTTTGTTTAACATATTTTTTTATATTATTCATAATTTTTAGAATATTAAATGTTTCAAAATTGCATCTCGCCGAGACTGCGACCAAAATGCCAAAATTGATATGGAACGGTCCGAACCGTGACTGTGACTGCGACCGCGATTTTGAACCATGGATTAGTCGTGACAATTTGTATCATCATATGAGTAGTACTAAAATTTCAAACCCAAGAGAGGACCAAAGGGCAAAAAATTTGAATGAACTCTTGGTATATCTACGTCACACAAAAATGCCATTAGAACAACAGAAATTGGCCAACTAAAGCATTTGCTTCTGAATTAATTCTTTTGCAATCATTGACAACTAAAGTAGATGTACAAACTACTGAAAGCATCAATAAAAGTTGGATTGGATCTGGGTCCTTGCACTTCTAACGGCTATGATCAGCCCATCTGATCTTGATCTCGAACACATCTCGATCATTGATTTAAATTTTTATCAATCCAAATTTCATGATTTTTTTTTAGTTTTCAGCATGAGAAAGCAAGAGACAAATTTTTAAACATTGAAACTGTAATTTATTTGGAACACACACCACGTACGTGCACGAAAAGGAAAGAAACACATTACACACACATATATTCAGACATTAATTACACAAAATAGGGATAACAACCTCAATATAATGCCGTCAACAACAAGGATTTGTAGCACGGTGACAAACAAAACATATACATACATACATACATATATATATATATATATAGAGGACAAATTACACTTTATCCCTTGTGGTTTAGTATTTTCCTACATAAACCCTCTATAGTTTCAAAAGTTATACATAACCCTTTCATGATTTGGATTAAAGTGTCAAAGTGACGGAATTGATCATTCGTAACGGAGTCACCTAAAATGTCAAAAATACTCTTATTTAAAGTTGAAAATTATTTATTAATCAAGGGGGTTATGTGTATATTTTGAAAATTATAAGGGGGTTATATGGTAAAGTATTAAATAATAAGAGGGTTATATGATAATATATATATATATATATATATATATATATATATATATATATAAGTGCATTGCAGCTACAGCTGCATACAAATTCTATTAGAACTTGCATTGATGAATTATTTGAACACAATTTGATCGCGATCCTGAGAATTAAGCATATATATCAAATCATAGTGAATAAAGATGATGAGGAAGCCGAGGCTCAACAACGGCAACAAGCGGGAACTTCCTCGGTGTTGAAAGCCCGATGATTTCTTCCATGTCCAAGTCCTCAGGATTCATATCACTTGGCAACTTCCAGTTGTATCCATGTAAAAGATTGGCCAAAGTGGATTGGACAACCTTAAGGCCTAAACTGTACCCCGGGCACATTCTTCTTCCAGAACCAAAAGGCAACAACTCGTAGTCTTGCCCTTTGACATCAATTTCCTTTCCAATGAATCTTTCAGGGTAAAATTCCTGGGGATCTTTCCACAATTCGGGATCCCTCCCAATTGACCAAACATTAATGAGAACTCGAGTTCCCTTTTGGATATCGTACCCTGCAACATTGCAATCTTCACGGGCACATCTTGGCACCAGCATTGGTACTACAGGATGCATACGCATTGTTTCCTTAACAATAGCTTCTACATAAGGAAGGTTTGGGATGTCCTTCTCTGTTACCCATCGGTTCTGACCGATAACCTCGTCAAGTTCTTGGGTTGCCTTTTCGAATAATTCTGGCTTTTTCAGCAACTCCGAAATGGCCCATTCGACTGTTATCGCTGAGCTCTCAGTTCCACCAACAAGTAGGTCCTGGAGTTCATTCATTATTCGAAAACATTTCAGTGCAATTATTAAAGTTATCAGAATAATTTGTACTTTCGGTTCCACCAAGAAGTAGCTCCTGGAGTTCATTCGTTGCGCAAAAGTGCAATTATTAAAGTTTATATATATATATATATATATATTACAAATAGAGCCACTATACCAGAGTGAATGCTTTGACTCCATGCCTCTCCAGCTTCACCTCTAAAGTCTGATCCTCCGCAAGGTCCAGAAGGACGTCCACCATGTCCTTGCTTGCACGATTCTGTTCATCATTCCTCATCCTGGCCGCATTATGCTCATCCAGGACATGCTCCAGAAACCAGTCGAATTTCTTGCTCAGGGCTTTCAGCCTCTTAATATACCCCTGCAAATCCAAGAAATTCAGCCAAGGTATTGAATCACCAATGTTAAAGACTCCATTGAGCAAAAGAAACTCGTCCATCATTTTCACGAACTCTTTAGGCGTGATGATTGAGTTCTGATCAGACTCGTCCAAGTATCTTTTCCCCAACACCATCCTACTAATCACGTTCAAGGTCATAGTTGTGAGATAATCTTTCAACAAGACAGGCTTGCCTAAAGATTGGAACAGCCCCAGAAGAAGTGAGTTCATTTCTTCCACACGAATATGTTCATAGGACTCGAGTCTTTTTGCGCTGAACAATTCCATGAGGCACATCTTACGCGCCTGGCGCCAGTATGGTCCGTAAGGGGACCATATGATGTCAGAGAAGTTATAGCTGGTATACTTTCCGGCTGCAGTTGTGGGCCTATCAGCAAAAGTGACGTCCATGGTCTTGAGGAAAACTTTGGCCATCTCCATGGAGGAGCCGACCACAACGGGGAAGGAGCCAAAACGGAGGTGCATTAGGGGACCATATGTTAGGGAGAGTTGATGGAGTGAACGATGAGGGAGGGTGCCAATGAGGTTTAAGTTTCCAACGATAGGCCAGGGCTTTGGACCTGGAGGGAGGTTGAGTTTTTTCTGATGAAAACGCCTACAAAGGAGCGCGATGACCATCGTTGCAAGCCATGCGACTGCGTAGGCGGCCCAACTGGTGGTGGGGGTGAAAGAAATCTCCATTTCTTTTGGTGTGTGTGTGTGTGTGTGTGGAAGTGTGTTTTAATGAGCATGGAGCCTTGAAGGGGTGCTATATAAAGTTGTGGAACTGGCCGAGTAATTAACTACTACTGCCAAGAACTCATTGTTTACTATTATGAACGGTCTGTCGGCCAATGGTCAATTGAAATCAGTGTTTTAAAAGGCGAATGTATTGCAAATGGGACGAAAGGCCCAAGCGTAAGCCCCACAAATTTTTATTTTTAAAAAATATATAAATATGATATATATTATAAAAAATTCATTTGAAGATAAAAATAAATATAATAAAATTAGATAAAATTAAGAAAATTTATACAAATAAGAATTATTATTGTATAACTTCAACTGATAATTTAAGAAACATGCATATTAACATTAGCTGCACCAAAAAGCAAAATAATTAAAATTACAAAAAGTTTAATCTTAGAAACAAATTAGTCACAATTCAAAAGTCACCACATTATCAAGCACTTAAATTACAAATACATAAATTCAAGTAGACACAAACTTCAAAGGTTAATTGTTTCAACAAACACACTTAACTAGTATCAAAAATAAAATACCAAATTAGCAACCATATTGCTTATAATGCATAACAAAGAATAACACCAATAATTAGAAATAAACTGACAAATAAAATGATACTATTCATCAAAGTCAATATCATCCATGTCATCATCTTTATCTAGTGTATATACACTAGGTAATTTTCTTCCAATAGTTGATGGTGGTTTTGAAATTTCCATCCTATCACAGGATCCAATCTACAGGTAACAATCTTTTTTTCTTTACCTTTTTTGCCTAACCATATATTATATTACAAAAAAATTCATATCAAACTCATTCAATGTCTCAATATAAAAGATAGTAAATTAGTAATAAAGTTGAATATTAAAAAGTTAAAAACTTAATTGATGAAATTAAATCTTTTTTTAAGACAGTTTGTAGGGCATACACTTTTAACATCCCACTTCATAGGCACGCCCAAGCGCTTGGTCGTACACCCCACAACACTTTTGCCTTATACGATCACTTAGCAGTAGTATTGGAACACTTCGCCTCAGGACTCGCCTCGCGAACCTCTTTTGAAATGAACTTATATTCAAGTTAATTTAAACAATTAATCAACATACTAATCTCAATTTTGTTTGCTTGCTCGTTTTTCACGTTTTTGCTTTCTGTGTATACAGGAGAGCATTTCCTGTGATCAGCTTGGTTGAATTATTGTGCAGATCCTCAAGTCTGCATCACGTGTTTAAAAAAAATTCCAGTGTATAGAATGATATAATATAGGTGTCAAACTTTTGATGGTAGTAGTTCCTTACAAGGAAATGCTACCTCTATCATTGTATGGTGTCTAAGTGATTTTGTCCTTGAGGACCTGGAAACCATACCAGATCCAATTAGTGGTCGCATCAACAGGCGGTGTCGCGACATGTTTCGAACGAGAGGCTGGACCGTCGGCTGAGATGCTATGCTCTATAGCATTGGATTCGAGAGTGCCTAAATCGCTCAAGAAAAATGTGGTGCCAAAATCGATCAAGGGACATTAATTCGGTCCAGATAGCTTGTTTGCCTCCAGTGTCTATACATAGGGATGGCCCCGTTGCCATCTCCGCGATTTAAACATGGCACTATATCCGAGCAATGTAACGAGAATTCCAAAGATTGGTACAGCGGTCCATACCAATGGAACGGTAAAGGTGTACGGAGGGATTGAATGTAGACGGGAAATCAAACACGGAAATGTAGGGAGTTATGTGCTGCCACGTGTTGGGGATTGATTACCGGATGTCTAAAAAATCCGTACTGGTGAATATGGCAAGGACCCCGGGTTACTAAGAGAAATTAAAATTTAAAAGAGGAAGTTGATCCTGAGTGAAATGTGGGGACCACATTGATAGCCCATTGACACGATTGAAAGTGAAAATTCTGTCAGCACTTTTTTTTCTTTTTTTCAAACGTAGGGAGTATTTCAGTCTTGTTAAATTAATTTTCTTGTGCCTATGTACCCCATCCTCCAAAGATACATAAGATAAAAAAGTGATTTGAATACATGATCTTGAGGCTTAATTAGATTACTCCAAAACTATTCGAACCAACCTCGAGTGACAAGCGATCTAGGCTTCTTCCAAGTCCACATAACTCAGCTCTTCCCTTGGAATAGCTCAGTACTTGGTTGTTGATTATGCTAGTAGTAGTTTTTTTTTTTTTTTTTCCAATCGTAGGTTGTTACTTCTGATGAATAGGGTGGATAGGGAAATTGCCCAAGCTGAGAAGCTCGACTGGTTTTCGCTCAGGATCCTTATCCCAAGGTCTCGAGTTCGAACCCAGTAGTTACCGTTTTGGGCATTGGTCGGGTCCGCTCTGCCCGGGTACTGTGGCATTAGTTTGGTGTAGATACAAATACTTACAATGTCGATAAAAAAAAGGAGTTGATAGGGAAATTAATGATAACGATTGATGTCTTAAATTAATTATACCAACCGTGGTGGAGGAAAAAAAATAATGAACGTAATTAAGTAGGACATGTGAATTGTAGTAAAGAATAGGTACAAGGTAATAAACAGAAGGGGACGGTGGAAGTTTAAGAGCCAGGGGAAGTTTAATTGAGGAAAATACTAAGGCGGAAGGTGCATTCAACAAAAGCACATAGGAAGGAACATTGTTAGGGAAAAAATAAATGACTGGATTTTATATACGAGTAAATCTTATATATGCGGATAATATAGATACTATTACTATTTGATTCATGATACATGTGTAAAAGTTGGATTTCAAACTTACATTTTACATAACTATCATTCATCCAAAACTAACAGTACATATACTGTCAGTATAGGAAAAATTAATTCTTTATATATATATACATATATACATGCATACATTCATATGTATATATATATATATGTTAATAACCGGATTATATGGTTACTAGTATGTTTAAATTTGTCTTAGAAGTTGATAAAGTATTGAAGTAATAAGTAGAAGTGAATGTGTTAAACAATTAAGATTTTGAGGAACTAATTAAGGAGACTAGAATAGGAGTAATTAGAGGCACACTTAACTGGATTGCAGAACTTGTAATTAGAGAAAAACGCAAAAATTGAAATAAACTATGAAGTGGCTAATACTGATCCTGAATGTGTGCACTAGTAGGTGTTCGGGATGGTTAGTGTCAACATTGTTTATATTTAAAAAAAATCATTAATATTGAAATAAACTACGAAATGGCTAGTATTAGTACTGAATGTGTGTACTCGTAACCATTCGTAATGGTAAATGTTCATGATGTGTGTATTTAAAAAAATAAATCACAAATATTGAAATGAACTATGAAGTGGCTAATACTGATCTTGAATGTGTGTACTCGTAGTTGTTCTTGTTGTACTGTTAACAATGTTTCCATTTTTGAGATTGATTGCTTGTTACAGAGGTGAGATGTATGATAACGAAAAAGGAGGGAAGGAAAAAAAAAGTGCAAGTGGTTGTATAATATTAACTGGTTAATACTATTTAAGTTTCAACGAGTTTATTTGTTACGTAAAATTACTCTTTGCATCCGAAAGATAGCATGATCAAAGAGTTATCTGCCAACTAGATAAGAGAACCCTGAAGTTCTCCATTGAACGGCAAGTGCCAATGTGTTATTGGAGGAAACAGTTTAGTTTTTCAATTTTGGGGTTTAAGGAGTGAGAAATGTCTATTTGAGACTTGGTATCCAAATTCAAAGGCTCAATAGTTCCTTACTATTTGGGGCTAATTGGTAACAATGATTTAATTATTTCATTTGTTTCTTTTGTTTGCTTCTTAATTGATGGGAAAGGTCAATTGAGTCCTTTTATTAAAATTAGCTCTTTAAATAGTTGCTAACTATTTAGGATTATTTTTGTATGCTTGAAATTATTTGCTTTATAATTTTCTGGTCAAATGCAAATAGTTGTAGATTATTTTGGGCTCCTTTTATTACATGGTTTTTTTTTTGGATTAATTAAGATAATGGAGCCAGTCAAATTAGTGTAGGTCATGTTAGGCCTGTTAGTTAGTGAAACATCCAAATTAACAAGAGGTTAGTCTAACACTTAGCCCTAATAAGATTCTCTCTTAATCATCATTTTTATTCGTTGTTTAGGTTTCAGAAGGAGAACTTCCTTCCCCTTTCTTCTAGTGAGATAGATGCCTATGAGCATGCAAAATCTTCACTTTTCTACCAATTCCTCCGACAACTAATTGTACTTTCTTTTGATTGCAACCCAAAAATCCTCCATGTGCATGTGAAGTTTTCTTTTGCCCTCAAAATCAGCTTAGTGAAATTTTCTTTTCCCCCAGAATCAGCTCAGTTTAGGGATGAATGCTGTACCGATTTATCAATCATTTTTGCACTGGATTTGAATTTGACCTCTTTTCTTGCTATTTGATTTGAAGTTTTGTTTACTTTTGGAAAAGAATTTTTAATCATGTATGGTACAGCTTTCAAAGCCTACTACAAAAGCGACATAGCAACCCATTCATATACCTGTAATAATTATCGGAGGCCCGCGACCCTCAAATTAGGGGATCTCCCTCCCCTAGACCGACTGGAAAATTGAAATCACTAGTTGGTTGGTTTCTCGACTATGTTAATCAGTTTGGTTTTAGACTTGATAATTAGCATGACATCCTTAAGAAGAGCTATAAATATTATACATTCTAAGAATTTTTTAAATAAAGGTACATTTAGTAGGGTAAATAGCATCATTGTGCAAAGGTTGTTTATATTTAGTGGCACACGATAAGCATATCTACAATCCACAATTAAAATTTTAAAATTATCACGTAGTCCTTGAATTAAGTACTTTTGAAGAAAAAATTTATTTTTGCACCAATAAAAGAAACTTCAAAACCACTACTTGAGGGATGGCTACTAGTGTTCAGACACCGAATAAATTTATTAGAACATGGTAAAGCCACTTGAGAAAAGGTTGAAACTTAATGTTGATCAGTCTTGGAAAAGAGGGAAGGCAGGAGGTTGAAAATTTACTCAGACCATGCTGGCAAATCTGTGATCCTGATGATGTTGAGCTTCCCATTCAGTCCAAAGTCAATTTTAGCTTCTCACAGCCTCCTCCACATGAGGTATATTCTTCATTAGGTTAACCCACAACCCTGTTTTTATCCTAATAGCCATTATTACTGGTAGTAGCAGTAGTAATTTTCTCTCCTCCTTTTTCCCTGTGAGGATTTTTAATCAATTGTTGAGAATTTCAAGTTTTGTGCTTATTCACTCCATCAAAGCTGATTGAATTCAGATTAAATATAAATTTAATTCAAGCTTGTTACTGAAAATTAAATTTAAATTGAAAATACAAAAACAAGCTTGAAATTCTATTTTACTATTTTTTCTTCCTTGTCTTTGTTTTCTGTCCTTGTTATTGTTTAGTAACTTGAAGAATGATTCCATTTATCTTCTCTATGGAGAGAGTTTGGAGAAAATACTAAGTAGAAGCATCCATCCATGACTTTGTACCCTATATTTTTGTCCCTTTTCATTTGTTCTAAGATACATTTATTTTTAATTTGCTAACATGGATGGTGAATGCATGGGTTAGAGTTATGTAATAATTTTACTTGTTAGACAACAATAATATTTTTGTAGTTTTTCTTAATTTTATCAGGTGTGTGTCTATATATATATAGTGTGTGTCTATATATATCTATATATATTGACAAATGTTTATGAATATTGTAATTTTGTAATATTATTGCATATTTTATACTTTTATATGTTTTAAAAAAATCAAAATTTGTGGGATTACGCCCCATATCTTAGGGCTTTCACCCGGTTGGGCGAACATGGATCGCTCTGTCCAATGCCGTCGCGTTTAAACCATTGCTCAGAAGCACCACGCTGCCTGAGGTATTTATTTAGCACCACACCGCTGAAGATGCAGTGTCAGTTTCCTATAATTTGCTGCTTTTATCAGCTTTCCTTCACTGAGTTGTTGATTCGTCTGAATGTTTTTTGTTTTATTGTCATTAGCAATGTATTCTTTTTATGGAACCTGGAAGATGATATGTGAGTTTTTGAGGTGAAGTTGCAGTATTTAAAATTGTAATATTAGGGAAAGCCCTCTTCCCAACTGACATGCAAATAACATGCATTGTCTTGTGTCCTTGCAGTGAACAATATTGTATTGATTACTGTTCAGGTCCTACTAGAGCTAGATAGGAATAGAAAAAAGACCCTTCTACCAAAATCAATTGCCAGGCCTGGTATTCCACTTCCTCCTGAACAGGATACCCTAATCAGTCCCAACTACCAATTTGCTATTAAAAAAAAAAAAAAAGAAACAAAGCAAGGAAGCAGTTGAGGAAACAGAGGCTGATGAAGGGACTGCTGATCCTAACCTAGACCCTTCTCAAGAGCAAAGAATAGATGCTTCACAAGGCGCTGCTCAGCGTGTATCTTTTCCAATTGGACCCAAACGATCAAAATGCGCATTTTAATCTCAATGGCAGTTGGCAAAAATCATATAGTGGTCAATTGTATGTTTGGGCTTATATATAGTTCTTCTCGCTTCAAAATTCCCCGGAAGATTGACATTTGTCATCTCCATTTCTTGACTCCTTTCTCGTAAGCTAGGCTTCAGTGGTTGGTTGTTTAACCTGTGGCTTTTATGACCGTTGGTGATGCAATCCGGGGCAGTGTTGACTGATAAAATTCGTCCCTGAAAATGTTTTCATACTGGGAAAGGACAAACTGGAGAATTGTATGTATCCTCGATGCGCGATTGTTTGCGTTCGTCAAATGATACTTCTTTTATTGTTATTAACACTCCAGTAAATTTGCTCACATCCTGTGGAAAGTTATAACTTTTTTAAGAATTTGCGTTCTTAATCATCGGCAATGCTTTGGGCTGGTTCATGTATCCTGCTTTAGGTTCAATAGAGCTATATTTGACTAGAAATGATGATTTCTGCGGTGGGTCAATAGTTCAGTAGGAAAAAGTCACCTGGTAAAACCAAAAAGTTCTACCGGAAATTCAGGCCACGGTACAAGTAGAAACCAGTGAGAAGGTACCTCACGCCTCAAAGCTAGATCCATATTCCATTGTAAATATACGGGCGGAAAACCTAGCTCGAGTAAAATCTCACCTAGATCATCAGGCGAGCACAAATAACTGTTGATGCTCATTTTCCTTTTACTTCAAGTGCCCTGCAAAATTTTCGTCAGGCGACAATGCCCCTGAGCCCAAAAGATTACCAGAGAGTGCTTGCACAGATAATCTTACCTTATTTGTCTACAATGCACGTGAACGTTCCAGAAAGTCACATCACATTCTTGTTAGTTTTGGTTATTTGTGAAGAAGTCGTGCAGACTAACAAAACTGGAAGGCAACATGATTAACCTGGTGCTAGTATCTAAACACAAAGCAACACGTCCTACCAATTCAGTTATCCATTTATCTGAAGCTGTTCTGTACAGATATTATGATATATATACACACACATACACAAAAGAATGAGTAATTTGTCCATGGTACCCTATTACTACACGTACTACACGTATATTATCAGAACGGGTCAGCTGCTCGAGCCAATCATTGAACTACGAGAATGATGATCAATGGTATAGTGAGTCCTCAGCCGTACATGCAATGAATCTCCTCCCTGTACTCCATCAATGATTTATCTGGTATTGCTGGAGTTAATTCCACAACATCTCCCATTTTTAGCTTGCACATGGGGTCGCTTATAGTTGCATGATTCTTTACCAAAAAAAAAAAAAGTTGCATGGTTCAGTGGGGGCCTAAGCTCCTCCAGTAGAGTTCGCTTATAGTTGCATGGCCTAACCATGGCCCTTGATGATCGAGTTCGCTCGAAATTCCTGTATAGACATCTGCAACACCAAAGACTCGGCCCTTGATGGTTCTAAGACTCGGCCGAGTCCGAGACAACTCGGCCGAATTATCATCGGAACGGAACTCTCCATTCCAATATTGGGACGAGATGATTTCGAGATAGATGAATCGCCGAGAAGTCTTCGACATGAATAAAAATGACCGAGTCGACCCGAGTTATTTCGAGTCAAATCGAATCCAACTAAAAACCAACGGGAAAAAAGCTATTTTTATTATCTTTGTTTAGCATATATTTTATTTAATATTATTCGCAATGTTTAGAATATTAAATATATCAAAATTTGTGTTTCGCCGAAACTGCTACCGATATGTTGAAACTGATATGAAATGGTCCGAGCCGTGACCGCGACTGCGAACAATGGATTAGTCATGACAATTTGTATCATCATATGAGTGGTACTAAAATTTCAAACCAAAGGGCAAAAAATTTGAATGAACTCTTGGTATAGCTGCGTCACACAAAAATGCCATTAGAACACCAGAAATTTGGCCAACTAAATCCTTTGCTTCTGAATTAATTCTTTTGCAATCATTGACAACTAAAATAGATGTACAAACTACTGAAAACATCAATAAAAGTTGGATTGGATCTGGGTCCTCTGCACTTCTAACGGCTAAGATCAGCCCATTCAATCTCGATCGCGAACAAACCTAGATCGTTGATTTAAATTTTTATCAATTCAAATTTCACGATTTTTCTTTAATTTTCAGCATGAGAAAGCAAAAGACAAATTTTGTAAACATTGAAACTGTAATTTATTTGGAACACACACCATGTAAGTGTATGAAAAGGGAAAAAACACATTACACACAGATATATTCACACATTAATTGCACAAAATGGGGATAACAAGCTCAATATAATGCCATCAACAACAAACAAAACATATATATATATATATATAGGTCAATACAATTTATCCCTATGGTTTAGTATTTTTTTTACATAATTTCCCTATAGTTTCAAAAGCTATACATAGCCCCTTCATGGTTTGGATTAAAGTGTTAAAGTGATGGAATTGATCATTGTAATGGAGCCACCAAAAATATAAAAAATACTTTTTATGTAAAGTTGAAAATTATTTATTAATCAAGGGGGTTATGTGTATATTTTGAAAATCATAAGGGGGTTATATAGTAAAGTATTAAATCATATGGAGATTATATGGTAAAATATAAAATCATACGGGTTAGTGTGTCATGTATTTATAAGGGTAATTTTGATATTTTTAAATGTTTCATTACGAATGATCAATTACGTCATTTTGACACTTTAATCCAAACTATGAAAAGGTTATATATAATTTTTAAAACCATAGGAGGATTATGTAGAAAAACACTAAACCAGGGGATAAGTGTAATTTGCCCATATATAAGTGCATTGCAGCTACATACAAAAATAAACTTGCATTGCTGAATTATTTGAACACAATTTAATCGCGATCCTGAGAATTAAGCGTATATATCAAATCGTTGTGAATAAAGATGATGAGGAAGCCGAGGCTCAACAATGGTAACAAGCGGGAACTTCCTTGGTGTTGAAAGCCCGAAGATTTCTTCCATGTCCAAGTCCTCAGGATTCATATCACTTGGCAACTTCCAGTTGTATCCATGTAAAAGATTGGCCAAAGTGGATTGGACAACCTTAAGGCCTAAACTGTACCCCGGGCACATTCTTCTTCCAGAACCAAAAGGCAACAACTCGTAGTCTTGCCCTTTGACATCAATTTCCTCTCCAATGAATCTTTCAGGGTAAAATTCCTGGGGATCTTTCCACAATTCGGGATCCCTCCCAATTGACCAAACATTAATGAGAACTCGAGTTCCCTTTTGGATATCGTACCCTGCAACATTGCAATCTTCACGGGCACATCTTGGCACCAGCATTGGTACTACAGGATGCATACGCATTGTTTCCTTAACAATAGCTTCTACATAAGGAAGGTTTGGGATGTCCTTCTCTGTTACCCATCGGTTCTGACCGATAACCCGGTCAAGTTCTTGGGTTGCCTTTTTGAATAATTCTGGCTTTTTCAGCAACTCTGAAATGGCCCATTCGACTGTCATGGCTGAGCTCTCGGTTCCACCAACAAGTAGGTCCTGGAGTTCATTCATTATTCAAAAAGATTTCAGTGCAATTATTAGAGTTCTCGGAAAAATTTCTACTTTTAGTTCCACTGAGTAGTAGTTCCTGGAGTTCATTCATTACGCAAAAGTGCAGTTATTGAAGTTCTTAGAATAATATATAAATATATATATATATATATATAGTACAAATAGAGCCACTATACTTGTGTGAATGCCTTGACTCCATGCCTCTCCAGTTTCACCTCCAAAGTCTGATGCTCCGCAAGGTCCAGAAGGACATCCACCATGTCCTTGCTTACCCGATTCTGTTCGTCATTCCTCATCCTGGCCACGTTATGCTCGTCCAGGACATGCTCTAGAAACCAGTCGAATTTCTTGCTCAGGATTTTCATCCTCTTAATATACCCCTGCAAATCCAAGAAATTCAGCCAAGGTATCGAATCACCAATGTTAAAGACGCCATTCAGCAAAAGAAGCTCGTCCATCATCTTCACGAACTCTTCAGGCGTGATGATTGAGTTCTGATCAGACTCGTCCAAGTATCTTTTCCCTAACACCATCCTGCTAATCATGTTCAAGCTCATAGTTGTGAGATAATCTTTCAACAAGACAGGCTTGCCTAACGATTGGAACAGCCCCAGAAGAAGTGAGTTCATTTCTTCCACACGAATATGTTCATAGGACTCGAGTCTTTTTGCGCTGAACAATTCCATGAGGCACATCTTACGCGCCTGGTGCCAGTATGGTCCGTAAGGGGACCACATGATGTCAGAGCAGTTATAGCTGGTATACTTTCCGGCTGCAGTTTTGGGCCTATCAGCAAAAGTGACGTCCATGGTCTTGAGGAAAACTTTGGCCATCACCATGGAGGAGCCGACCACAACGGGGAAGGAGCCAAAATGGAGGTGCATTAGGGGACCGTATGTTAGGGAGAGTTGATGGAGTGAACGATGGGAGAGGGTGCCAATGAGGTTTAAGTTTCCAACGATAGGCCAGGGCTTTGGACCTGGTGGGAGGTTGAGTTTTTTCTGATGAAAACGCCTACAAAAGAGCGCGATGACCATCGTGGCAAGCCATGCGACTGCGTAGGCGGCCCAACTGGTGGTGGCGGTGAAAGAAATCTCCATTTCTTTTGGGGTGTGTGTGTGTGTGTGGAAGGGTGTTTTAATGAGCATGGAGCCTTGAAAGGGTGTTATATAAAGTTGTGGAACTAGCCGAGTAATTAACTACTAATGCCAAGAACTCATTGTTTACTATTGTGAACGGTCTGTCGGCCAATGGTCAATTGAAATCAATGTTTTAAAAGGCAAAGGCATTGCAAATGGCACGAAAGGCCCAAGGCGTGAGGAATAAGCCCCGCAAATTTTTATTTTGAAAAAAATATATAAATATGATATATATTATTAAAAAGGCATTTGAAGATATAAATAAATATAATAAAATTAGATAAAATTAAAAAAAATTTGTACAAATAAAGAATTATTATTGTATAACTTCAACTGATAATTTAAGAAACATGCATATTAACATTAGCTGCACCAAAAAGCAAAATAATTAACATTACAAAAAGTTCAATCTTAAAAACAAACTAGTCACAATTCAAAAGTCACCACATTATCAAGCACTTAAATTACAAATGCATAAATGGAAGACACAAACTTCAAAGGTTAATTGTTTCAACAAACACACTTAACTAGTATAAACAATAAAATACCAAATTAGCAACCATATTGCTTATAATACATAACAAGGAATAGCACCAATAATTAGAAATAAACTGACAAATAAAATGATACTATTCATCAAAGTCAATATCATCCATGTCATCATCTTTATCTAGTGTATATACACTAGGTAATTTTCTTTCAATAGTTGGTGGTGGTTTTGAAATTTTCATCCTATCACAGGATCTAATCTACACGTAACAACCTCATTTCCTTTACCTTTTTTGCCTAACCATATATTATATTACAAAAAAGTTCATATCAAACTTATTCAATGTCTCAATATAAAAGATAGTAAATTAGTAATAAAGTTGAATATTAAAAAGTTAAAAACTTAATTGATGAAATTAAATCTTTTTCTTTAAGACAGTTTTTGGGCATACGCTTTTAACATTCCACTTCAGAGGCGCGTCCATGCACCTGGGCATACGCCCCAATAACACTTTCACCTTATCCGATCACTTCGGAGTAGTATTGGAACACTTCGTCTTAGAATTCGCCTTGCGAACCCCTTTTGAAATGAACTTATGTTCAAGTTAATTTAAACAATTAATCAACATACTAATCTCAATTTTGTTTGCTTGCTCGTTTTTAACATTTTTGCTTTCTGTGTATACAGGAGAGCATTTCCCGTGATCAGCTTGGTTAAATTATTGTGCAGATCCTGAAGTCTGCATCGCATGTTTAAAAGAAATTCCAATATATAGAACGGTATAATATAGGTGTCAAATTTTTGCTGGTAGTAGTTCCTCACAAGGAAATGCTACCTCTATCATTGTATGGTGTCGAAGCGATTTTGTCCTTGAGGACTTGGAAACCATACCAGATCCAATTAGTGGTTGCATCAACAGGCTGAGATGCTATGCTTTATGGCATTGGGTTCGAGAGTGCCTAAATCGCACAAGAAAAATGTGGTGCCAAAATCGATCAAGAGGCATTAATCCGGTCCAGATAGCTTGTTTGCCTCGAGAGTCTATAAAGGATCGACACGTAACAGAAGTTGTAGTGCAAAAACTAGACTGACGGAAGTTGCTAGTAGCTTAACTGAATAAGGACAGCACCTACAGGTCGTCCTGTGGCTCAAATTCATCATCCCGCAATCACACAAATTCAGACAGCACCTACAGGTCGTCCTGTGGCTCAAATTCATCATCTCGCAACCATACAAATTTGTTTATTTCAATAACCGCAACCATCCATCTTACTCTTATAACAAGCTACACTATAAGAGAAGGGAATTTCAAAGGAACTTGTATAGATGCTAGGAGGTGAACTGTCAATGCACTACTGAACTTTTTAAATTTTGCAAAAAAGAAATTACAGAAGAAGAGAATTCAAAGAGGCTGTATAGACATTAAGAGGTTAACCACCATTACATTATAGAACTGTTTAAATTTTTGAAAGAAGGGAAGCACTGTAGTACTTCTTTGTGGTGCATTAAGCGCGATTTAAACATGGCACTATATCCGAGCAATGCAAAGAGAATTCCAAAGATTGGTACAGCGGTCTATACCAATGGAATGGTAAAGGTGTACGGAGGGATGGAATGTAGACGGGAAACCAAACACGGAAATGCAGGGGGTTTTGTCCTGCCCCGTGTTGGAGATTGATTACCGGATGTCTAAAAAATCCGTACAGGTGAATATGGCAAGGACCCGGGTTATTAAGAGAAATAAAAAGAGGAAGTTGATCCTGAGTGAAATGTGAGGACCACATTGGAAGCCCATTGACATGATTGAAAGTGAAAATTTTGTCAGTACTCTTTTTTTTTTTTTTTTAATACAGGGAGTATCCAACTTTGTGAGATTAATCTCCCTGTGCCTATGCACCCCGCCCCTCAAGAATATATAAGCGATAGAGAGGTAACTTGAATGCACGACCTCGGGACCTAATTAGGTTACCTCGAAACCATCCGAGCCAACCCCAAGAAACAAGCAATCTAGGCTTCTGCCAGGTCCACATAGCTCAGCTCTTCACTTGGAATAGCTAAGTACTTGGTTGTTGATTATACTAGTAGTAGTTTTTTTTTTTTTTTTTTTAATCGGAGGTTGTTACCTCTGATGAATAGGGTGGATAGGGAAATTGCCCGAGCTAAGAAGCTGGACTGGTTTTTGCTTAGGATCCTTATTCCAGGGTCTCGAGTTCGAATCCCAGTAGTTACCGTCTTGGGCAATGGTCGGGTCCAACTTGCCCAGGCACTGTGAAATTAGTCGGCTGTAGACCCAAATACTTACAGTGTCGATAAAAAAAAAGGGTTGATAGGGTAATTAATGATAACGATTAATGTCTTAAACTAATTATACCAGCCGTGGTAGGAGGAAAAAAAATAATGAACGTAATTAAGTAGGAGATGTGAATTATAGTGAAGAATAGGTACAAGGTAATAAACAGAAGGGGACGGGGGAAGTTTAAGAGCCAGGGGAAGTTCAATTGAGGAAAATACTAAGGCGGAAGGTGCATTCAGCAAAAGCACATAGGAAGGAACATTGTTAGGGAAAAAATAAATGACTGGATTTTATATATGAGTAAATCTTATATATGCGGATAATATATATACTATTACCATTTGATCCATGATACATGTGCAAAAGTTGAATTTCAAATTTACGTTTTTCATAACTATCATTAATCCAAAACTAATAGTGCATATACTGTTAGTGTAGGAAAAATTAATTCTTTATATATACATACATATATACATGCATACATTCATATGTATATATATATATATATGTTAATAACCGGATTATACGGTTACTAGTATGTTTAAATTTGTCTTAGAAGTAATAAGTAGAAGTGAATGTGTTAAACAATTAAGATTTTGAGGAACTAATTAAGGAGATCTGCCAACTAGATAAGAGAACCCTGAAGTTCTCCTTTGAACGGCAAGTGTCAATGTGTTATTGGAGGAAACTGTAGTTTTTCAATTTTGGGGTTTAAGGAGTGAGAAATGTCTATTTGAGACTTGATATCCAAATTCAAAGGCATAATAGTTCCTTACTATTTTGGGGCTAATTGGTAACAATGATTTAATTATTTCATTTGTTTATTTTGTTTGCTTCTTAATTGATGGGAAAGGTCAATTGAGTCCTTTTATAAAAATTAGCTCTTCAAATAGTTGCTAACTATTTAGGATTATTTTTGTATGCTTGAAATTATTTGCTTTATAATTTTCTGGTCAAATGCAAATAGTTGTAGATTATTTTGGGCTCCTTTTATTACATGGGTTTTTTTTGGATTAATTAAGATAATGGAGCCAGTCAAATTAGTGTAAGTCATGTTAGGCCTGTTAGTTAGTGAAACATCCAAATTAACAAGAGGTTAGTCTAACACTTAGCCCTAATGAGATTCTCTCTTAATCATCATTTTTATTCGTTGTTTAGGTTTCAGAAGGAGAACTTCCTTCCCCTTTCTTCTAGTGAGATAGATAATGCCTATGAGCATGCAAAATCTTCACTTTTCTGCCAATTCTTCCAACAACTAATTGTACTTTCTTTTGATTGCAACCCAAAAAATCCTCCATGTGCATGTGAAGTTTTATTTTGCCCCCAAAATCAGCTTAGTGAAATTTTCTTTTCCCCCAAAATCAGCTCAGTTTAGGGATGAATGCTGTACCGATTCATCAATCATTTTTGCACTGGATTTGAATTTGGCATTGAAAATCTCCTCTTTTCTTGCTATTCGATTTGAAGTTTTGTTTTCTTTTAGAAAAGAATTTTTAATTATGTATGGTGCGGCTTTCAGAACCTACTACTTAAACAAAAGGGACATAGCAACCCATTCATATACCAGTAATAATTATAGGAGGCCCGCGACCCACAAATTAGGGGATCTCCCTCCCTAGACCGACTAGAAAATTGAAATCACTAGTTGGTTGGTTTCCCGACTGTGTTAATCAGTTTGGTTTTAGACTTGATAATTAGCATGACATCCTTAAGAAGAGCTATAAATATTGTAGATTCTAAGTGTTTTTTAAATAAAGGTACATTTAGTAGGGTAAATAGCATCATTGTGCAATGGTTGTTTATATTTAGTGGCACACGATAAGCATATCTACAATCCACAATTAAAATTTTAAAATTATCACGTAGTCCTTGAATTAAGTACTTTTGCAGAAAAAATTTATTTTTGCACCAATAAAAGAAACTTCAAAACCACTACTTGAGGGATGGCTACTAGTGTTCAGACACCGAATAAATTTATTAGAACATGGTAAAGGCACTTGAGAAAAGGTTGAAACTTAATGTTGATCAGTCTTGGAAAAGAGGGAAGGCAGGAGGTTGACAATTTACTCAGACCATGCTGGCAAATCTGTGATCCTGATGATGTTGAGCTTCCCATTCTGTCCAAAGTCAATTTTAGCTTCTCATAGCCTCCTCCACGTGAGGTATATTCTTCATTAAGTTAACCCACAACCCTGTTTTTATCCTAATAGCCATTATTACTGGTAGTAGCAGTAGTAATTTTCTCTCCTCCTTTTTCCCTGTGAGGATTTTTAATCAATTGTTGAGAATTTCAAGTTTTGTGCTTATTCACTCCATCAAAGCTGATTGAATTCAGATTAAATAAGATTAAACATAATTCAAGCTTGTTACTGAAAATTAAATTTAAATTGAAAATACAAAAGCAAGCTTGAAATTCTATTTTACTATTTTTTCTTCCTTGTCTTTGTTTTCTGTCCTTGTTATTGTTTAGTAACTTGAAGAATGGTTCCATTTATCATCTCTATGGAGAGAGTTTGGAGAAAATACTAAGTAGAAGCATCCATCCATGACTTTGTACCCTATATTTTTGTCCCTTTTCATTTGTTCTAAGATATATTTATTTTTTGCTAACATGGATGGTGAATGTATGGGTTAGAGTTATGTTATGATTTTACTTGTTAGACAACAATAATATTTTTGTAGTTTTTCTTAATTTTATCAAGTGTGTGTGTCTATATATATAGTGTGTGTGTGTCTATATATATCTATATATAGATATATGTTTATGAATATTGTAATTTTGTAATATTATTGCATATTTTATACTTTTATATGTTTTAAAAAAATCAAAATTTGTGGGATTACGCCCCATATCTTAGGGCTTTCACCCGGTAGGGCAAACATGGATCGCTCTGTCCAACACCCTCGCGTTTAAACCATTGCTCAGAAGCACCACACTGCTGAAGATGCAGTGTCAATTTCCTATAATTTGCTGCTTTTATTAGCTTTCCTTCATTGAGTTGTTGATTCGTCTGAATGTTTTTTTTTATTGCCATTTGCAATGTATTCTTTTTATGGAACCTGGATATGTGAGTTTTTGAGGTGAAGTTGCAGTATTTAAAATTGTAACATTAGGGAAAGCCCTCTTCCCAACTGACATGCAAATAACATGCATTGTCTTGTGTCCTTGCAGTGTACTTATTAACAATTTTGTATTGATTACTGTTCAGGTCCTACTAGAGCTAGCTAGGAATAGAAACAAGACCCCTCTACGAAAATCAATTGCCGGGCCTGGAACTCCACTTCCTCCTGAACAGGATACCGTAATCAGTCCCAACTACCAATTTGCTATTACAAAGAAACAAAGCAAGGAAGCAGTTGAGGAAACGGAGGATGATGAAGAGGCTGCTGATCCAAACCTAAACCCTTCTCAAGAGCAAAGAATAGATGCTTCACAAGGCGCTGCTCAGCGTGTATCTTTTCCAATTGGACCCAAACGATCAAAATGAGCATTTTAATCTCAATGGCAGTTGCCAAAAATCATATAGTGGTCAATTGTATGTTTGGGCTTATATATAGTTCTTCTCGCTTCAAAGTTCCCAGGAAGATTGACATTTGTCATCTCCATTTCTTGACTCCTTTCTCATAAGCTAGGCTTCAGTGGTTGGTTGTTTAACCTGTGGCTTTATGACCGTTGGTGATGCAATCCGGAGCAGTGTTGACTGGTAAAATTCGTCCCTGAAATGAGACTCTGAAAATGTTTTCATACTGGGAAACGACAAACTGGAGAATTGTATGTATCCTGGTTGCACGATTGTTTGTGCTCATCGATTGGTCCTTCTTTTAATGTTACTAACATTGCAGTAAATTTGCTCACATCCAGTGGAAAGTTCTAACTTTTTTTAAAAAAAAAAAATTTTCGAATTTGTGTTCATAATCATCGGCAATGCTTTGGGCTGGTTCGTGTATCCTGCTCTAGGTACAATTAGAACTATATTTGACTAGAATTGATGATTTCTGCGGTGGTTCAATAGTTAAGTAGGAAAAAGTCACCTGGTAAAACAAAAAAGTTCTACGGAAAATTCAGGCCACGATACAAGTAGAAACCAGCGAGAAGGTACTTCACGTTCTCACAACCTCGCTAGTACAAGTTTCGGCCTCAAGTAGCAACAAGAGCTACCTCACGCCTCAAACCTTAGATCCATATTCCATGTATGTTACGGCTGCCTTCCCTTAGGGCAGAAAACCTAGCTCTAGTAATTTCTCACCTAGATCATCAGGCGAGAACAAATAACTGTTTGATGCTCATTTTCCTTTTACTTCATGTGCCCTGCAAAATTTTCGTCAGGCGACAATACCCCCGAGCCAAAAAATGACAGAGAATTCTTGCAAGGTAAAGTTGCGATAGATAATCTTACCTTACTTGTCTACAATACATATGAACGTTCGCATCACATTGTTATTAGTTTTGGTTAGTTGTGAACAAGTCGTGCAGACTAACAAAACTGTCAGGCAACATGATTAGCAACTTGGTGCTAGTATCTGAACACAAAACAACACGTCCTATCAATTTAGTTAGCCATTTATCTGAAGCTGTTCGGTACAGATATATATATATATAGACACACACACACACACACACAAAAGAATGAGTAATTTGTCCATGGTACCCTATTACTACACGTAAAGTATCAGAACGGGTCAGCTGCTCGAGCCAATCATTGAACTACGAGAAGTTGGTATAGTGAGTCCTCTGTCGTACATGCGCTAAATCTCCTCCCTGTACTCCATCAATGATTTATCTGGTATTGCTGGAGTTAATTCCACAACATCCCTCATTTTTAGCTTGCACATGGGGTCGCTTATAGTTGCATGTTTCAGTCGGGGCCTAAGCTCCTCCTTCAGTAGAAATCCATAGTGTGTCTAATCAAGAGCTCCCCAATCTGCACTCTCAACCATGGCCCTTGACGGTCGAGTTCGCTGGAATTCCTGTACCGACATCTGCAACACCGAAAACCAGACTAGTTATGACAATTTGTATCATCATATGAGTAGGACTAAAATTTTAAAACCAAATAGAGGACCGAAGGGCAAAATATTTGAATGAACTCTTGGTCCCAAAAATGCCATCAGAACACCAGAAATTAGCCAACTAAATCTTTTGCTTCTGAATTAATTCTTTTGCAATCATTGACAACTAAAGAGATGTACAAACTACTGGAAGCATCAATAAAAGTTGGATTAAGGGCAGGAACGGTCCTCAGACGGACTATTTCCAAGCGGTCTCCTCACAATCCCATGCGAAAGGACCAGAAATAGCCACGTCATTCAGTTTTGGGAAGGAGCAAAAATGATGTCGCGTGAATCTGTAGAGTAAAAAGAAATTTGTGAACCTAACCAATGCCGTTGGAACTTAACAGGGGTTTCAAATGTTCAAAAATTGAAAAGAATTGGATTTATTTGAAATGAAACCCGGGAAAATCACCAGCCACATCATTTAGTAGTCAAAATATCATTCAATAGTAAGATAAGGGGAGAAATAGTTGTGGAGAGACAAGCTTGCATACATTCAGGTGATTATAGGTTTGAGAAAGAGATCTCTAAGGCACAAAGTGTGTGAGGGATGAAGACGCACAATGTCGCTGGTGTGTTAAGCAGGCATTTGCAGAGCAAAACAAGGAAGTAGAAGTAAAAGATCTACATTATCCAATGACACTGCATATGCAGAGTGAATTGGAATAGAGAAGAAACCAAGTACAGTACTTAGTCGTCCCTATTATCCCTGGTGAAGCGAACAGTAGTGATTAAGGGAAGTAGCATGGTTGACGGACACTAAGTCGGAGACCAACAAAGGTAATACATTCAGTTATTTCATGGAAAATATGTAAGAATTAGGCATTCTGCCTATGAGCTATAAATGTGTAAAAAGTAGGCAATGTGAGCGTATACTATATTGATTTGAAATAGATGTCATGGTTGTTGGCGGCATGGGTATTGTATGTGAGCAATAGTCACATAGTGTCACAGTTGTGCACAATAGGTTTCCAATAATGTACATGTTGTTAGATGACAATTACTATGCATAGTCACAAGTGTACACATTGTGAGTCAGGCATTGCAGTTAGTTAACTCGTTAGTACAAGGTAAGCAAAGTCCTCACCTTTTAAAATCCAGTTGCATAGTATACATATATCTTGGCTAAAAGAGGTTGAGTGGGATGGCTTGCGTAGTAGAAACTATCAGGGTAGTTGATAAGTACATGTCTATCAAAATTTACAACCGCATGGCGAGAAATTTACATAACTTAGCTGTTTCTTTGAATTTGCAAATGGGTATTTGGTTCATAGGTAATGTTGTCTACATGGTACATAATACGATAATAAAGTTGCTATACAGATGGTTAGTAATTATGTTGACTTCATGGCAGTATATATGTGTTGAAATGGGCCAAACGTGTACATAATTAATGACTTATGTGCAATCTTTTTATTGATGGGACGAGTAAGTGCAATGGTTCACATTGTGATGACTGATGTACACGTGGTAATTGATAGAAAATGTAGTTGTTGATAGCAACAAGTTGACAGAGGATGGGATTCTTAAAATAGGAATGGGGTTTGATGCAAAAGATGAGGCTTATAAATTTTACAATACATATGGTTTTGTCATGGGCTTCAGCATCCAAAAAGACTACTTGAACAAGGACTAGGATGGCTTGACAACATCAAGAAGGTACACTTGTTGCAAGGTATCCCATAACACTTATGTATGCATACATAGTCATAAATTTATAGAAGTTAGCCTATTGTTTAAATTTGCAATTAATTGTTGGCCCTTACATACTATCACGTGCATACACATAATATGGAAATGAATTTACTATATAGTTGTTCGCTGGTTATATAGAATCCACATAGGTGTACAAATTGGGATCTAATATGTTATATCCTACATGTAATTGTTAATACATTATATCTTGTTCAATTTATTTTGCAGCATGCCAAGGATAAAAATAGCTTCTTTTCACAAATCAATGGATATCAATCAAAGGTGGTAGAACAAAGAAGTTAGATTGGATAATTAGATTTTTTTTTATTTTGCCAAACTCATTATACTCATTAGAATGTATTTACACTTAGTTTTCTTATTGTACTTGGGGAAAAAAAGTTAAATTGCTAATTTTAGATTTTGTTTATCGATATTGCTAATATGTAGTGACGTGCGCAGGGTATACATATAACATTAAACTCATCCCAATCAAGTTTTACATTTATAAACTCCTAAATACCCCACACGCAATTTATCGCAAGTATACGAATCGTGAGCGAGTATAGGGTATTAAGGGTCGATCTCACAGGGAAGATTGCAATTATCGGTGATTTTCGAACTCCTTTATTATCTAGACTACCATAAATATAAAAGTAATGAAAATTAACACTAGAAAGCTCCTAGAGGTATGGAATTCCTTACTACTCTTGCAAATGAGATTACTGATTAAGTGAATGCTATTATCTTGGCTAGTTATGATGTAATTTCCTTAAACACAAGTCCAATATTTGCAACCAACAAGTCAATCACATACAATATATATATCTCAATTCTTCCCCCCACACTTAACATGCACATTGTCCTCAATGTGTCAAAAGGAAAATCAAGATAAAGAAAAATAATACTCCCCTATTGTTGCGATCGAAATGTCAAAGCATGAAGTTCACGAACCATTGGCTACTTATCTCCAATGCTTCATGCATTCCATTTATAACCATTAGTAATATTAACCTAAAGATGGAAAATGAGAAACAAATGAAAAACAACAAAATAACTCAACACATAATTTAAACATGAAATCACACAAAATAAAATAGTCAAAACATTGCGTTGCCTCCTAATAAGCGCTTTTGTTTATAATCGTTGGCTCGACTTTTGCACCTCATTAATGAATAATCCACCAATTTTGGTCATGGTGGATCATTAAAAGGTGACTTAATAGAAAAAGTCACATGTTCAAATGATATGAGAGGTGGAAGAAGCTTACCTGTCTCAAGTGAGTCATAGATATTACCTTGAACATGCACCACTTGAGTACTCACCAAAGGAACATCTGTGAGAACCCTCATTTTTAAAATACAATTTTCCCAAACTACATGCCTTGCACCAAGATTTAAATCACCTCTTATATGCCCTAACATTATATTTTACAATATGTTACAACAAATCCCTTGTATTGACCCTCACTTTAAAACATAATTTTCTTATTTACATGCCTTATTATAAGATCTAGACAATTTAATATATGCTCTTACAATATATTTCCTATGTATTATAATAATTTCCATGCATTACATTTCATTTCATTTTACTTGAAGTAAAATATTATCTTGAGTTGGATTCTAATAGTTCACCACTTGCATTTTACCAAGTGTTCCTTTATTAGTGGAAGAGACTTTATGTGAGTGATTAGAGGTGTTAAATTAGAATTGGTACATTTGGAAAGGTATAAATACCATTAGTCAAAGGATTAAGAAAAGTTGTGGTCAAGAAGAGAGAGATGTGGCAAAACCCTAGCCATAGATTTGTTTGACCAAAGATTAAGAAGACAATTTAAACTAAACTTGGCTCTTTTTTTTTAGTATGTTGGCCGAAATTCCTAGCTTCAAAAGAGAGTGTGAGAGAGAGAGCTCCATAAACTTATCTTTTACCCTTAATAAATGAAGAGCAACTAAATCAAAAGAGAAAGATCTAGAGTTTGTGAGAAAACTTTCTTCAATCCTAGTGGTTGATTCAAGCTTTGAGGTTTTCATTTTGGTGGATTGACTTGGCGGTCTGACGGGTATTTTACATACGTGCAAGCTAAAAAATACCGAATTACACCCGTTCACTGCAAGTATACAGATCAACTAGTAGTTTAGGGTATATATCGGGTCGATCCCACAAGGAAGAGTGAACAATTACCGGTATTACTAAAGCTTCTCTATTATTTAGACTATCAATGAATTATAACAAATTTAACCTACTGAAATTATATAAAATGACAAATGAAAGCTCCTTAGGTTGTGGTATCCCTAACTACTCATGCAAGTGCTATATTTGGATCATTGAATACTACATCTAGGCTAATTATGGTGTAATTTCCTTATGCATTTGAATCCTACTTTCGTAGTGAATCAATTATACTTATAACTAATCCATACCTATTCTCATGGTTATGAAATTAGCTACAAGTTCATTTCTTCAGTGAAATTACATGAAATGAATCACTAAAAACCACATAGGTGCACCTCTACTTTCGTGAGTGTACTCCCTATGTTTAGCACTTCTTGAACTAATGTTAAATCTCAATTTTCATTGCAGAAATAACACCTTAGATAATCACAATTAATGGTACCAGATTAATCATGATTTAAAGAGCTAAAGTGCTAAATAACTTGCTCAAATCATAGCAGTTAAATAGCCAAATGATAAACACTAACAATCATAGAAAGTTCAACCAAACCCAAGGCATAAACTTTAGAAACACATAATAGACATAAATTCCAGAACTTGCATATTAACCATAGTTAAGAATCCAATACAAAAGATAAAGAATTGGAGTAGAGATAACCCATGTCACTTGAGCTTCAACTTCTCCTTCTTCATCTCCATCTTCATCCTAATCTAGCTATTATACAAGAATGGATTAACTACACTAGCTAAACTATCCTACACTAAGGAAATGGAAGAACTACATTTCTGCACTCTTCAAGCTTCTCCCGTATATTTCCCCTCTTTCTCAGACCACCCAAAATGTCTCTGCATATAAACTGCTTAAGAGCTCCATTTTTCCAAGTCAAATTCCACATTTTGATTCCCAAATCTCAACTTTGTTAGGATAGTCAATAACAAATGTTTTTGACTTGAAAATAAGCCACCTTGTCTGCCCTTTTGTCTTCTGAAGCATGTGCACCGAATTCTCTTGCAACTTATAGCTGGAAAGTGGTATGAACACAAGAGAATTGACTGAGCAAATTGCAGAATTTCGGCCAGAAAACGCGCCTTTACAAAACGCGTCTACAACTCGCGTTTTGTGCACTCGCGTTTTCACTTTGTCCTTACTTCAACTGCAATTTTCTCCATGATGCAGGCCGAACTGGCTTTTGTGCAAAACACCAAAGTTGTAGATCTTTGAGTTAGCTTTCCAATGCTTCAAGAATCATCCAAATCGGAGCTTTGTAGACTGAAATATGATCAAAATACTAAACACTGGTCGGAACTCTGTTTTCCACTTTGGACAGCTGAGTTGAATTTCGGTATTTCAACTTTTGGACTATGAAAACGGATGAATTGGACTTTGATGTCTTCATACCAAATGTAGATATATCTCTTAGCTTCAAAATGGTACCAAGATCACCTTGATCTGATCATTGTAGCTCCTGATATAGTCAAAATACGAAAATATGTCTGAGTTGTCAAAGCTGACTTTTCTTGATTTTTGTCCTCAAATTGCATTTCTTCCTTTTACACTTCATATTTTATTTTCCTCACTTTAATCCATCTTCAATCATCCAAATATCTTCTCAATGCACTTCATTTGATGATTGAATCATTAAACCTACAAAATATGAAGTTTTTACCATAAAAATCCATAAAATGCAATGTTTAGCCACTTTAACATAAAATGTAGTTTTTTACCAAAACCTTAGTTATTTTAGTTATAAAACTAAATAATCAAACCAAAATTAACTAATAAAACACACTAAAAATACGTAAAATAAACCCTTGTCACGGTCCAAGCTACTCACAAGAAAGGTAAGTACACCTTAAATGGTAGTTTATGGTGATAAATCATGTGTTTCAAGTGTTAATGGCAAACCATAAGTTGTTTGGGTTGTGAGTTGAAGTAATCTCTTGAATTAGACAAAAGAGTAATTAGTTAGAAAGCATGCCTACCAAGTGTTTGATGAAATGCATGCACTTTATTCATGATTGTTATGAAGTATTAACATGTTTTAAAGCCCTTTTGAGTGAGATATAACACTTGGTATGTGATTTAAGTGGAAATCATGAAAGGATGAAAGTTAGAAAATTTGGAGAAGGTGCTGTTTGAAATTTCAAGAACTCGCTACCCTATTTTGCTTGGATATTTTCGTGCTTAATATGACTACAAATGTGAGGGATATATATTGTGTTATGTGTGTGGAGGTTGTCTACAAAAAATTAACCAATTTGGTTGGCTAAATTTTGAGTTATGAGCAAAGAGGCAAAACTGGACTAGATCCAGGAATTTTTTGACCAATGATCTTGTGAGGGTCATAACGTTTTCTTCGATGATCGGATTTGAGTGCTGTTTGTGGAATTTGAAAGTAGACTCTTAGAGCTTTAAAATGGTACCAAGCTCATTTTCTTGTTCATCCCGAGCGATTCGTGGCGAGTCTTGAAATTTGGCTGCCCGTTTATTATTGTTCATCTGAGACTCTCCAGAAAATTCATTTGGTTGCTTGATTTTGAACCACTTACGTTTGGATTTTGGAAATGATTTATTCTACACAAATATAGCCTTGTGAACCTAATTTCCAACGCCACTGATGGAACCTAATTCTGACTTTTCTACAGTGCATTATAACCATTTTCCCGAGACTGCCGGGCAAGACTATTCAATCCGAGAAAAAAAGAACCGTTAAGTCTAAATGAAACCTTTCTTTTGCCGAGCTTTCATGTACACATTAAACTTATTTTCTCATGAACTTTTACCATGGTATGGACCTCATTGCATGCCGGATTAAGTAGTCTGGACTACTCACTTGGTTTCTTAATGAACCTATAATTTAGTGAGAAACGAATCTAATTGTTAATAATTTCACTCGTTGCCTTAGGTTTGGGGAAACGCAGGTGACCATAACTGAGACGTTTGACGTTGATTATTACTTTTACTTGACAGGTGAGTGTTCCACTACCTGCTACCTGTTATGTGAAATATCGGAATATCTGAAATACTTGATTTGTGACTGTTAGAGCCAAATACTGTTTTGATAAAATGGAGGCAAGCGTGTACTTTATCGCACTCGACCTCCCTTGTTTTTCAATGAGGCTCTGTGTACTGTTATTATGAGATGTGATTTCTCTATATATGACTGTGTTTAAGTTGTTTGGGTGATATTCCATCAACTACTGCTACTATTTGGGTACCCAACCTCTTTGGTGAGTCGGCTGTATCGAGCCAGCAAGGGCTTGGTCGAAAAGGCCGATAAACCTTGGAGACTGATGTTTGGAGGTTCCTGGTGAAGTATAGCCGTTATGCTTGCTTGTTGTGTTGCCCAGCACCACCAGTGATAAAATCCTCGACTTGATCCTGTTCCTTTGGAATCTTGAATTCCTGGTATACTCGAGTATTATCAAACTACTGTTTGTGGCGTGCGGGTCTGGTAGGGGGTTGATTGGTGGACGGAAATTGGTGAAAGTGGTGTTCTACGGACCCTATATACTGTGCATACAAGTGTTGACGGAGTGTCAACAAGAGGCAATTATGATCAAGCTCAAGTGGATCTTTGACTTTTGAAAGCCACCCGTATCCTTGAATTGAACTGTGATTAAACTGTTATTCTACTATACGGTGTTTATTTGGTTATTTTGTGACCTTATGTGGCTATGTATTTATTTGCTTTATTTGGAACCTCACTGGGTTTTAGCTCACCCCATTCCCTTTGTTTTCCTTAACAGATCGGGGATGGATTGATCAAGAGCTTTCTTACCTTTATTTTGTTTTGAACTTGTATTTTGAGATTGTAACCTTTTATTTAAGACGACCTTACTTTTGACTTCCGTAAGCTTGAATCTATAAGTTCGACTTATATTATGTAAGTTATGTGCGGAGTGCTAAGTTGACATTTAATTATGTGTATGCTAAGCTTTTAGATTGTTGGTGTAGTGGTTATATTTAATTGGGGTTACACTCCCGTGAATAGAAGATATTTCATCCGCTTCATTTGACTTATTAGTACTTTGATCGACTGAGCCCCGCGCGAGAGTTGGGCAGGCAATCTGCTGATACCCTAGGGTTCGCTCTAGAGAGAGGTGGGGCTGTCACAATATTTACATAGCTTTCTTGGGCTATAATACCTTTAGAACCTGTACAATCAACACATTCCTCAAGAGGGGTGAAAAATGAGTCGTTAAGACTCACCTCTTGAGGTTCAATGTTAGCTCCAAAGACACTATCTTGTGAAATGGATATTTTCTCATTGAAACACAAATTGGATTCATCATTTTGATCAAAATATAATCCATATTCACTTACAACATTCCCACCATTCATAATAGGGTCATTTTGCATATTATTAGAAAAAATAACTTCACACAATACATATAATTGTTCTTGTATTCTACAAAAGTGAGAGGTTAATTCATCTAATCTTTCCTCAATCCTATCAAGACGATCGGAAGTCACATTAGCTAGTTTTTCTATGACTAAATCAAATTGATTAGAAGAATTTTCTACAGCTAGCTCCCAAGTTGCATTAGAATCATTAGCTAATGGTTCACTTTCTAATTTTCAAGGTAGAGGTGCATTAACTAACTTCTCTATTGCCAATTCCCAAGATGGTTTTGATTCATAGTGGACACATTCGGATTGGTAATCATATAAACAAAAAGAAGCACTATCAGCACATTGACTATCCCAACCATAAGCACAAGAATTGTCCCAATTAGGACCATATTGATCAAGATAAGGATTGCAATGCCCAAATTCATCATAATAATCCACATTTTGTACTTGTCTACATGTATGAATAGTATGATAACCTCCACACAAGTCACAAATCATTTGATTAGAATTAAAAGTATTAACATTCCTCTTTTCCTCAATCTCATGCATCATGGTGTCCATTTGCACTTTTAACATTATAACATCAAATTTAGTCTTTAAACGCTTTAAACCATCTTCGAAAGACATACCTTCAGTAATTTCTTGGTTACCTCTATTGAAAGAGTTTTACACTCGGTAACCATGTGACGCCCCACTTCTCCCTAAGGCGAACCAAAGTGTATCCGCGGGACGCCTGCCTAACTCTCGCCAGGACTCAAGCCAAATCATTCAAACTTATTATCGAACTACACCACACAAGTAAGTAACTAAAGTACAGTAAATGCGGAAGCGTTCAAGCTTAACAATGGTCATCCATTATCCAACCCGCACGTCGGGTATTCAAAATACATCATGAATCCCAAATATACATTACGCCCCAAAAGTTACATTTCAATTCCAAAAGTACAATCCAAAACCAAGGGGCATAGCCAAAATGAAATAGAAATCCTAAACAAAAACACATCAGGAGGGTTTCCCCAGTACACCTCCGAGTTCAAACCTGTTAAGGAAAACAAATCTACAGGGTGAGCAAAAACGCTCGTGAAGCCAAGAATACACATACAGGCACATAGCTCAGGTAACAAGCCCAAGTAACAGTTCAAGTGATAACTTGCAAGTAATTAATATTGCCAACAAAATGTAAACAGAAACAATTCAATGATATGGTAGCTCTCAGGAGCTAAATTCCACTTGCTTTGCCAGTTCATTCGTATATTTTCTCGCGATGACTCTCCGTCAATCGGGTTGATATTTTCAAATCGTAGATCACCACTTATTTCTCATTCGTACACCGTACACCGTTTCGGGCCCGCACGACATTTAGAAGGCTATACTCCACGAGTATGCCAAGTAAGATCTCTCAAATAGATCAAGCTTATCATGTAATTCTCATAGCTCACCAAGGTTCCCGACCAAGCCCATGCCGACTCGAGTTCCAAGGTCGGCCTATGAGTTTGGGCGTCCCCCATGTATCATGTAAGTGTCGAGGAGATTCACTCCAACGACATATGCATCCATAGCATACCATGTCATATATTCAAGCATTTGACAGATCTAAACAGGTATTTCAAGTCATGTAAACCAAGTAAATCATGTTAAGCATGAGTCATTTGTTTTCAAATGAGAACGAGTGCGATAAAGTACACACTCGGCTCTATTTTTCTAAAACAAGTGGGCTAAACACGTAATCAGGTAAACCAAGCAGGAGTCAAGTCCAGAGAGTACAAGTATTCATACACTTGACACTCACCGAACAAATCAAGAAAAATATTTTCTGGAAGTTCAAGTGTTCACTGTAGGATCCTCTTGAAGTCAAAAAATAATTTTACGAGTCCTCACATCCTCTCCCCTTTAAGAAAATTTCGTCCTCGAAATTTACCTTGATTGGCGAACAGGTCTGGATACTTTTCTCGAATTGCTTCTTTGACCTCCCAAGTTGCTTCCTCTAACCCATGGTTCTTCCAAAGGACTTTTACTCATGGTATCTGTTTATTTCTCAATTCCTTCACCTTCCTATCCAGAAGCTTAACCGGTTTTTCCTCATAGGCCAAAATCTCATCAATCTCAACATTTTCAGGTTGTAAGACGTGAGAAGGGTTCGGATGATACTTCTTAAGCATAGATACATGAAACACATTATGGATTCGAAATAAACTCGGCGGTAATTTCAACTTATAGGCTACACTCCCCACACGTTGGATAATCTTGTAAGGCCCTACAAACCTTGGCTGTAACTTCTTTCCTTTTCCCGACATCAAACTTGCTTTCAAAGGTGTAATTTTGAGAAATACCAAATCTCCAACAGTAAACTCCAAATCTTTTCTTCGATTATCGACATAACTCTTTTGGCGACTCTGGGCGGTTTGAATTCTTTGGCGTACTAACCTTACTTTCTCACTAACTTCTTCAATCCAAGATATTGTGGTCGGGTCTAAGATTTTTCGTTCACCTATTTCGTCCCAACAAATTGGAGACATACATTTTCGACCATAAAATGCCTCATACGGGGCCATCTGAATAGAAGAGTGGAAACTATTGTTGTAGGCAAATTCTACTAAAGTCAAAAACTTATCCCAATTCTCTCCAAAGTCCAGAACACAAGTCCTTAACATGTCCTCAAGAGTTTGAATTGTCCTCTCCGACTGTCCATTAGTTTGGGGATGATAAGTGGTACTAAAATTCAATTTAGTCCCTAACACTTCTTGCATCTTTTGCTAGAATCTCGAAACAAATCTTAGATATCTATCCGACACGATACTGACAGGTATTCCATGCAACCTAATGATCTCATCCAAATACAATCTGGCCAACTTCTCTAATGGGTATTTCATATTAATCGGCAGAAAATGAGCCGATTTGGTCAATCTATCCACATTACCCAAATCGCATCATGGCCTCTCTGTGTCCTTAGTAATCCCGATACAAAATCTATGGTGATATTCTCCCATTTCCACTCAGGTATTTCTAGAGGTTGCAAAAGTCCCGATGATTTCTGATGTTCGACTTTAACCTGTTGACAAATTAAACATGTTTGGACAAATTTAGCAATCTCCTTCTTCATTTTCTCCCACCAATAAAGACTCTTTAAATCCTGGTACATTTTATTCCCTCCTGGATGTACCGTAAACTTTGATCGTGTGTCTCTTCTAAAATTTCCTTTTTAAACCCTTCATCCTTTGGCACAACTACCCGATTCCGAAATCTCAATACACCATTCGGTCCCAAGTTAAAATTCGATTTGTCCCCCTTTTTAACCCTTTCTGACCATTTCTGCACTTCAGTGTCCTTTCCTTGAGATTCCTTGATACGTTCCATCAAAGGAAAATTCAATACAATGTTCCCCAGAATTACTTTCCTCGGTTCCAGTCGAGAATTCCACTAACTAACTTCTTCCAACAATTCGAATTCCTTAATCATCAATCCAGCGATCTATACTTGACGACTCAAAGCATCAGCCACTACATTAGCTTTCCCTGGATGGTACTTAATCGTACAGTCATAGTCTTCCAAAAATTTCATCCATCTACGTTGCCTCAAATTCAGTTCCTTTTGAGAAAATAAGTACTTAAGGCTTTTGTGGTCTGTAAAAATCTCAAATGTCACTCCGTACAGATAATGCCTCCATTTCTTTAAAGCAAAAACCACAGCTGCTAACTCCAAATCATGAGTCGGGTAATTCCCTTCATGCGGTTTCAATTTCCTAGAGGCATATGCTATCACTCTGTCATTTTGCATTAGAATACACCCCAATCTTTCCTTAGATGCATCTGTGTAAACCACAAAACTATCCTTTCCGTTTGACAAAGCTAACACAGGTGCCCTTGTCAACCGTCTTTTCAATTCCTGAAAACTTTCCTCATACTTAGAATTCTATATAAACTTTCCATTTTTCTTGGTCAATTCAGTCATGGGTCCAGCAATTTTCGAAAAATCCTGAATGAATCTCCGGTAATACCCTACTAATCCAATAAAACTCCGAACCTCGGTAGGGTTTTCCGGTCGTTTCCATTTCGAAACAGCTTCAACTTTAGCTGGATCCACTTTGATCCCATCCTTAGAAATTATGTGTCCCAAGAAAGTCACTTCTTTTAACCAAAATTCGTACTTGCTAAACTTAGCATATAATTGATGTTCCCTCAAAGTTTACAAAATAATTCTCAAATGCTTTTCATGATTCTTTACATTCTTAGAATACACCAATATGTCATCAATAAAGACCACCACAAATTGATTTAGGTAAGGTTTAAAGACCCTGTGCATTAAATCCATAAAAGCAGCAGGTGCATTCGTTAACCCAAATGGCATCACGGCAAATTCAAAATGCCCATATCTCGAGTTAAAAGCAGTTTTGGGTATGTCCTTCTACAAAATCCTCAACTGATAATAACCCTGTCTCAAATCCAACTTCGAGAATACTACAGCCCCTTGCAATTGGTCAAATAATTCATCAATGTGGGGCAGAGGGTACTTATTCTTAATTGTAACATCATTCAAGCCTCGGTAGTCTATAACCAGTCTCAGACTCCCGTCCTTCTTCTTAACAAATAAAACTGGGGCTCCCCACGGCGAATCACTTTCCCGTATAAAATCCCGTTCCAACAAGTGTTGTAGTTGCAATTTCAACTCCTTCAATTCGGCTGGGGCCATTCGGTATGGCGTCCTAGAAATAGGGGCTACTCCCGGAGTTACATTGATCTTAAAGGCTATTTCCCGTTCCGGGGGTAGGAACTCCAATTCTTCAGGAAAAACATCAGGAAAGTTTTTCACTACAAGCATGTCCTCCAAATTCACCTTATCACTAGGGGTGTTAATAAGAAAAGTCAAATATCCTTGAGCTCCTATACTTAACAACTTTCTAGCCTGAATTTCTGAAATAAGTGCAGACGAAGCTAATCTACCCCTTACATCCGGTTTCAGAGTTGTTTCTCCTGGAAGACGCAACTCTACGATTTTCGTCCTACAGTTTGACTGAGCATTATAACGGGTTAACCAATCCATCCCCAATATTACATCGTATCCCTTAATCGTCAATCCCATCAAATCGGCCAGTAATTTTCGTTCCCCAATCCAGACTTCACAATTTTGATACACCAAGTTAGCAATTAGACTTTGATCTCCAGTAGGCGTTTTAACCTCTAGATCATATGGTAACTTAATTGGCTTCAAGTCTATCCCACTCATGAAGTTAGGGTTTACAAAAGAATGTGTAGCACCTGAATCAATTAAAACCCTAGCTAAACGGTGAAAGATTAGGAGTGTACCTTCTACCACCTCAGTTGCCTCAGAAACTTGTTGGTAATCCAGTGCATAAACCTTGGCCGGTACTTTCGGTCGGCTCCCTTCTGCATTGGTTTGCTTAGAGGCTGACTTTTCCGGTCTCTGGGTATCACCTCCCGCCTTCAGTTTGTTTGGACAATTCGCGAGCTGATGCTCGGTACTACCGCAGGCCAAGCACTTCCCAGACTTCCTCCAATAGTCACTTTCAGAATGGTTGGGTTTTCCGCAGTACCCACACGTAACTTGAGGGGTCACCGCTGATCCACTGGAAGGCGCTCTCCTAGCCTGTGTCAGTCCATTACGGCCTCCTTTAGATAAAGCTCCTCTTGAAGCTCCAACAGTCCTTGGTCCTCCCGCTCCTCTTCCTATCTTGGAAGGCTGTGCACTTTTACTAGTTTGTCCAGAGGTATGGCTAGAAAAGTTTCTTTTCCTATTGTGGAAGTCTCTCACTTGCAATCTTGCACTCTCAACCCTCTGTGCCTTCTCTAAAGCTTCAGTAAATGTAGAGATTTGGGCTGCGGCCAAGCCCTCTTGTATCTCCACATTAAGTCCCTGAACAAACCGTCTAATCCTTTTTCACTCATTGATCACCAATTCGGGATCGTACTTTGAAAGTTTAGTAAACTTTCCTTCATACTCAGTTACACTAAGAGCTCCCTGTTTTAGCTTGATAAATTCATCTTCCCTCTTCTCTTGGATTAAGGGTGGAAGAAACTTTTCGTTAAATTTCCTTGTGAAATTCTCCCAAGCCCAAGGGGTCTGAGTTCTTTCCCATTTTCCTTTTATCAGATCCCACCAAGCACGGGCTACTCCCTCAAATTGGAAAGCAGCGAAATTCACTAGCCTAACTTCAGTGTAGTCTAAAGTAGCGAATATGTTGGTCATCCTTTCTACCCAATTCTCCGTTACCTCAGGATCAGGATCGCCAAGGAACTTAGGCGGGTTAAATTTTAAGAACCTCTCTAAGGCTCTATCCTCTCCTCTTTCTTGACCCCCAGGTTGGTTGAACGGTCCAGGTCCTTGTCTATCAGCTAAGCGCTCTAGGATATCAGTCATCCTGTTAATGGCAGTAGCCACTTGATTACCCTCAATATTTTCCTGACCCTGGGTCGGTCCAGTTTCCGATCCCTGGTCATTCCCCTGGGGTTGGGCCGATCTAGTCCCTCGCCCACGGCCTCGACCACGGTCTCGACCCCTTCTTAGCCCTTCCATAACCTAGGCGTGCCTAGTGCAAGAAATAAATAAATTATGCGATGCAAAGTAAAGAGCAGGAACCAATCAAGAAAACATCGAAAATAATAATAATTTACATTCATTAGCATATCAAGTTCATACAATTAGCAAGTCATGGGGTAGTCACAAAAATATAGGCCACACAGTCACAGAAGACTAAAGTAAAGTAAGTGCCTCAAAAATAGGCCACACAGTTATGCAAAATACAATGGCCTCAACACTTAGTATCACCCCTGCTAATACTAGCTATACTAGTCAAAAGGGTCAAAAGAAAGGTCAGTCAATCTAGACCTAGTCCGCAGCAGGACTATCAGAAGGAACCTCCTCCTCAGGATCCTCCTCCGAATCCTCCTCCTCAGAGTCCTGAGCTACACCCATCGCCTCATCCACTAGCCTAGTGGCATCAGGTACGATATCGGAAGCCCGACTACAGACTTCCTCCCTCAACCTAGTAAGCTGAGCCCTAGTACTCTGAAGCTCATTACGGACCACTGCAGATGTGGCCACCTCACCCTCGATCACCTCCTCAAGCTCGGCAATCCGCTCACCCTGAGCGCTAACCATCTGTCTAAACTCGTCCACCTCTGCCTGAAGGTCCCTATTAAGATCCACTAGCTGACGACGCTCGTCGTCCAGAGCAAGCACAAGGTGGTTCTGGTAAGCAAAAGTAACCCTACACGCACATCGGGGATATCTGTTAGATGGGGAATAGCGTACTCGAGCTCCCCCAACTAGAGCCCGGTAGTAGATAGGCCTAGGAGGCACTATATGGCCATTCGCATGGCCATTCCCGTCAGCTGCTGGAACTCCATTTCTGTTTTCCATCCCTGCAAAATTATAGCACTTTTCGGGTTAGAAATTTAAATCACTATCTAGTTCGGATATCCTGTAATGCATGCCTAACCCAATCACTAGTATGCCCCAATTACCTCTTAAGGTATAATTTAATTATCCGGTCTCAAATCGTACGGGTAGAGTATCTAATATGTCTCCCATATAGGTCTCTAACCTAGCGCTAACCTAGCACTCTGATACCAACCGTGACGCCCCACTTCTCCCTAAGGCGAACCAAAAGGTATCCGCGGGACGCCTGCCTAATTCTCGCCAGGACTCAAGCCAAATCATTCAAGCTTATTATCGAACTACACCACACAAGTAAGTAACTTAAGTACAGTAAATGCGGAAGCGTTCAAGCTTAACAATGGTCATCCATTATCCAACCCGCACGTCGGGTATTCAAAATACATCATGAATCCCAAATATACATTACACCCCAAAAGTTACATTTCAATTCCAAAAGTACAATCCAAAACTAAGGGGCATAGCCAAAATGAAATAGAAACCCTAAACAAAAACACATCAGGAGGGTTTCCCAGTACACCTCCGAGTTCAAACCTGTTAAGGAAAATAAATCTACAGGGTGAGCAAAAACGCTCGTGAGACCAAGAACACACATGCAGGCACATAGCTCAGGTAACAAGCCCAAGTAACAGTTCAAGTGATAACTTGCAAGTAATTAATAATGCCAACAAAATGTAACCAGAAACAATTCAAGGAGATGGTAGCTCTCAGGAGCTAAATTCCACTTGTTTTGCCAGTTCATTCGTATATCTTCCCGCGATGACTCTCCGTCAACCGGGTTGATATTTCCAAATCATAGATCACCACTTATTTCTCATCCGTACACCATACACCGCTTCCGGCCCGCACGACATTTAGAAGGCTATACTCCACGAGTATGCCAAGCAAGATCTCTCAAATAGATCAGGCTTATCATGTAATTCTCATGACTCACCAAGGTTCCCGACCAAACCCATGCCGGCTCGAGTTCCAAGGTCGGCCTATGAGTTGGGCGTCCCCCATGTATCATGTAAGTTTCGAGGAGATTCACTCCAACGACGTATGCAGCCATAGCATACCATGTCATGTATTCAAGTATTTGACAGATCTAAGCAGGTATTTCAAGTCATGTAAATCAGGTAAATCATGTTAAGCATGAGTTATTTGTTTTCAAATGAGAACGAGTGCGATAAAGTACACACTCAGCTCTATTTTTCTAAAACAAGTGGGCTAAGCACGTAATCAGGTAAACCAAGCAGGAGTCAAGTCCAGAGAGTACAAGTATTCATACACTTGACACTCACCGAGCAAATCAAGAAAAAATATTTTCTGGAAGTTCAAGTGTTCACTGTAGGATCCTCTTGAAGGTTCTCGTGGGCGCCTGAGCAAATAATAATGTATTATCATTCACGTGCCTCAATTATCAAGGAAAATTGTATGTTAGTACAATCTAAGGAAATTTCATGAAAACGAATCTCAATTACTCGTAAATCGAGATTCAACTAGAGTTTCTTAAAGTACAAGAGCGATCGAGTTTTCATTTTGGGAAATCAAGTAAAACGTTCAAGTAATATCGAAGGGATAAGGAGTGCTTGAAAACTCCCTTCTTTTGGAATTCGGAAAATTTTCAGTTTTGATACGATATTTTGAAAAATCGTATCTCACATTCTACATGTCAAAAATTGGAAAACTTGGTACCGTTGGAAACCTCTTTGAAAGTACTAAAAGTTCTTAGAAGACACTTTTCCATGAATCTAAGTGAAAGGTATTCAAAAATGGGTTTAAAGTTGCTGTTTCAGAACACTCAGAATTGAGCCGGGTTGGTTTTTCGCTAACTTTGAAAATTCGGCAAAATTCACACGTTACGAGCTAGCCTCTAAAATTTGTAACTCAATTAGAGTTGCAAGTAAGGTTTAAAACAGAAAAAGCTGATCAAGGATCGGAGTGTCGAGCACCGAGATACGGTAGCTCAAAGTTGGAAAAAATTCGAGACTGTTGAACAAATTCCAGATTTGGGTTTCCGACTTTGGATCTTTAGTTAAGTATCGAAAAGGATTTGGATTGGTATCAAAAGCAGTATAATACTCCTATATGAAGGGTATCTCTCTATCAAATTTCATGGAAAAATACCTTCGGATAGGTAGTCAACTATCCAACCAAAATTTTGAAAAATTCTTAAGGCATAACTGCCTTGAATTTCTTGTTCCTCATTTCCAAACATTTGGCCAATGGAAAATCCTCCAAACATAGTTCATTTGTGCAGAAAAGGCCTAAGGAACATACATGGTACATTTAGTAGGTGTTTAACACCACGGAACTCAATTAGCAAAATCACTCCAAGTCTTGTCTCAAATCAGTCCAAAAGTTGGGGTTTTCAAGAACAGGGCAGTCTCGTATTTTAATCATAACTCACTCAATTTAACTCGGAATTGAGCATGGTTGATAGTGTTGGAAAATACATTATAGGGCTAAAATTTCACAAAAGAAAACGTTTTGAAATTCAGTACACAACTAGCTCGAAATCGAGTTTCAAATCACAGCTTCTGTATTTCATTCCAGCAGAACAGAGAAACAGAGCAGCTGAGTTCAAAAGAGTGGTGCGGCTCACACACATAGAACCAGAATGTGTATTTATACCTTTGGAAAGGTGGGAGTGTCTAGTTTCAAATGCCGCTGACGGCACTTGATTTCGACGTCGGAGCACGGCGTTATGGACAAAATACGAACACTAGTCTGAGCATTAGGGGAACAGTTTCCAGATTACTAGTTTTGGGAAATAAATTCATTTGACCAACCAAAACTCAGTATTTTTCAATGAAAATTTTTATACAACTACTACAACATGTAAACAACACAATCAAGCCATTAAATCCTCAAATTTTTGCATTAAAGTGGCCGAACAAAGCAGGGGCAAAATGGTCAGATTTGGCCTTTGCACCCATCATGAGTTTCCATCAATTTTCCACCAATAATCCACTAGTTTAAGCACTAATCCAACATTATAAACATTATCAAGCATGAGATCAGCCTCCAAAACAAGGGTGGGAGTTCATAGAGCCCACATTCCACTTTTTCCAACAACAACATCAACCCATATGAAAATAAGAGTTTAAAGGTATACTAGAACTTCCAAAAATCGAAATTAGAAAGCTTGATCTTTACTTACTCTAGTTGATGTCCAAGGCAGTGATTTTCGGCCCTTTTTGCTCCAGAAAAACCGTGAGTTTTAGCTATCTTTTGCAGCTCAAAGTGGTGTCCAAGTGTAGAGCTAAGTGTATGTGAAGTTTGGTGTGAATCTATGAAGGTTTGATGCAAGAATTTGGAGATGAAAAAATTTGAAAAGCTTTGGTTATTTTTGCTGCTGCTGGTTTGGTCAAATGAGAAGGAAAAAGAAGTGTTTGCTGATGATAAAGCTTCTGTGAGAAGCTTAGCAAATTTTGGTTTTAAATGTACAAAAGTCAACTCTCCAATAGTGCGCGTAAGCGCGCGTTTTGTGCTCGATTCCTCTTACATTTGTTTCACTAGTGCACTAAACCTCTAGTACACTTATATTCATATAAATATTATTCACTCTTAATTGTCCCAAAATAATGGTCTAAAGTCCCTCAATTAAGCGCGCGCATGAAAACGCGTATTTCCAATTTAGGCGCGATAAAGTGAAATCTTCGAGAAATTCTTGTAACGATCGTACCACTAACTATCACTTGAGTATTTAAACCTATAATTACCTATTTTAGAACCATTGTACATGTCTCCAAGTTTTGAACTTATTGTACTCCCAAATGGCTAAAGTTTTCAGACATGTTTTTACTATTTTCATTAATCGAGCTTTCAAAGAAATTAATTTTTGAAACGAGTCACTTTAAAAATATAATGAAGTCATAACTTCCATATATTTAAGTCTAATAAGGCTAGAAAATAATAATCGAAACAAATATTTGAATAAATAATTAAATGAGCAAAAATAGGAGTCGAAAAATAATAATTTTACGAGTCCTCACAAACCATCCATTGCCGATCTTCCACTTCCCATACATTGTCTCCTCATATTTTCTAGTCTCCTTGATCTACTAAACATGTCTTTAAAATAACTCAAAAACAAGTTTAGCCAAGAAGAATAGATAACTCTAACATAAAAAAATAATAATAAAAAAAAAACAAAAAACACAAAAACACAAAAACACTAAAACAAAAATTGAGACAATAGACACAACAAACACAAGAAAAATAAGTAAAAATGTCTAAATTAATAAAGTTACTCTTAGCACCGATATTGACAAATCCTCCCCGGCAACGGCGTCAAAAACTTGACGTGCGCGGGGTATACATATAACATTAAGCTCATCCCAATCAAGTTTTACATTTTTAAACTCCTAAATACCCACACACGATTTATCGCAAGTATACGAATCGTGAGCAAGTATAGGGTATTAAGGGTCGATCCCACAGGGAAGATTGCAATTACCGGTGATTTTCAAACACCTTTATTATCTAGACTACCATAAATATAAAAGTAATGAAAATTAACACTAGAAAACTCCTAGAGGAATTCCATACTACTCTTGCTAATGAGATTACCAATTAAGTGAATGTTATTATCTTGGCTAGTTATGACGTGATTTCCTTAAGTATATGAAACCTATTCTCGTAGTGAATCAACTATACTTGTAACTAAGCCATACCTACTCTCGTGGTTATGATATTAACTACAAGTTCATTTCTTCTATGAAATTACATGAACAAGTCACTTAAGCCACATAGGTGCACCTCTACTCTCGTGAGTGTACTCCCTAGGTTTATCACTTCCTTGAACTAGTATTAAATTTCAATTTTCATTGCAAACTTAACACCTTTAGAAAATCACAATTAATGGCCGGTTAATCATGATTAGAAAAGAAAAAATGATAAATAACTTGTTCAAAATAATATCATCAAATAACCAAATAAAGATCATAAACAAGGTGTAGAAAGTTCATACATACTCTAGGCATAAACTTTAACCAAACATGGTAAAAACAAACACCAAACTTGTATTATAGTTAAACATAAATTCAACTACAAAAGAGAAAGTGATAGGAGAGAAGTCACCCTTGTCACATGAGTTTCAAACTCTCCATCTTTGCTCCTCAATCTTCCTCCAAATCTAACTATAAATACAAGAACGATAAACTACTCTACCTATACTATACTAATGAACTAAGAAAAACTAGTGAACACTACATTTTTGGTGAGTTTTTCCTAGCCTTGCAAAGTTATTTTTGAATCTTACAAGTCCATGGCTATATATAGATGAATGCAGTCAGGAAATGAGGCTTGAAACATCCCTTTTACAGTTGCTAATTGGTTTTCATACGTTCATCCATAGCTGTGAATTATTGAAGGAGAAAACATGATGTACCAATGGAGAGCAGCTATTTCTGATCAGAATCTAGCTACTTCAACTGCTATTTTCTCTATAATGGAGGCTGAATTAGCTCTTGTGAAAAACATATAAGTTGTATCCTTTGAAATAGCTTTCCAATGCATTAAGAATCATCCAATTTGGAGTTCTGAGGACCAAGATATGATAAAAATACCACTGACTGGTCAATTCCGCATTTTCAGCTCTTAGCAGCAGACTTTTACTTCTGTATTTCGACATTTTGACCAGGAAAACAGCGAATTGGACTTTGATGTCTTCATACCAAATGTCGATCTGTCTCTTAGCTTCAAAAATAGTTGAAGAATCATCTCAATCCAATGTATGTAGCTCAATATATAGCCAAAATACAAAAATGTGTCAAAGCTGAACATCTTGCTTCCTTTTGACTTTAATTGCTTTTCTTCTTTCACACTTCATATTCTATTTTTATCACTTTAATCCATCACCAATCATCAAATTATATTCTCAATGCACTCTATTTGATGATTGAATCAATAAACCTGTAAAATATAAAATTTTTATCATAAAAATCCATAGAAATGCAATTTTCATACTTTAAACCACAAAATGCATATTTTCACTAGAATCTTAATTAATTATTTATAAATTAAATAAAACATCAAAACTAACCAATAAAGCACACTAAAAATACGTAAAATATACTCTTATCATGTAGTTATTTGTCCACATGCATATTGCAATTAGTTATCGCAGCCACATGCATAGTGCAATGGTATGCATACATTTGGAATGATTAATTGGTGCTTTAATCCAATTGTGCATCTCCTTGCAGGCTGCAGTGGGTGTGTAATTTTATTTGTGTGATTAATACTAATTTGTCTATAAGCAAATTGCGCGAGATGATCCATGAGGTACAATTAGTTTACAAAAATGTACATCATATTAGATGTTAATTACTTGACTGTGTATATCTATGAAAGGTAGTGCAATGATATACATAACTTTGGAATGGTTATTGGCCATTTAATCAACTTGTGCATCCCCTACAATTGATGCATAATTTTACTTGTATGAGTAATACTAGTTTGTTTGTGAGCACCTTACACGGGATGATCTATGAGACAGAATCAGTTTATAAAAATGTACATCATGTTAGGTGTTTGTTACTTGACTATGTATATCTGTAACAGGGAGATTAGATATAGTGCAATAAAAAGTAGCCACGTGAGTTGGAATATATTTTAGAAACTTTGGTATAATTGATATTGACATTTTTTTTGTAATTTTTTTTTGGAGTATACATGTTGTTAGTGGGTATGGAGTAGTGCTATATGTTATGTATGCTTACATGGTCATAAGTTTACAAAAAGTTAGTCCATTGTTTAAATTTGTAATTGGCTGTTAGCTCTTACACACTGTCACGTGCATACACATAATGTAAGAATGAATTTATCATATAGTTGTTCGCTGGTTACATAGAATTCATATAGGCGTACAAATTGAGGTTTGATTAGCTATACCGTGTATGTAATTATTAACACATTATATTTTTTCACCTTATTTTACAGCATGTGAAGGGCAAAGATATTTTCTTTTGACAAATCAATGGATTTCAATCAATGCTGGTGGAGCAAAGAAATTATATTGGATAATTAGATAATTTCATTGTGCTAGACTCGTAACACTCACTAGAATGTACTTATATTTAGTTCTTAATGCATTATCACATGTTCAATCTATTTTACAATGTACTAGAGGAAAAAAAGTTAAATTGCTAATTTTAGATTCTATTTATCAGTATTATACATCTAGTTAGTATTTAAGTACTATTTGTTGTTAATTTTTTTGTTAGCTCGATTTGTTTTACAATATATTCAAAGTAGTAACTTCGATTCTATCAATTGGTAAAAAAAAATTAATTTCTATTGCTAATTAGTAACATCCCTATGTTAGTATTTATTGACTTTCTGTTGCTATCACCTTACAAACTGTTTAGTCCATTTTATGATATGTTTAAGGAAATAAAAATTTTTGTTTTACATATTGGTGAAAACTAGTTACATTTGATTATTTATAAGTTACATACATGTTGATTAAACACAAATTTAACTAGTCATATCCCACTATTATAGAAATACTAGCTTTAGGTAAAATGTTAGTTGTCAATATATTATAATCTCAAAAAGTAGTAATTGCCCATCAGCAAATTTGTAACTCCCAATCATAGTGTCACTCGTTTCCGTTTTTATGAAACCCCAAACTAAAAGCCTTAAAAACATGGTTGGAATGTCAATTTTGGCATATTTCTATCATTTAATTGATCTTTGAACAAATATCCTTAAGTTTATTAGCTGTGATTCATATAAAATAAACCAAATGAACATTCTAGTTATAACAATATGTACAACAATTCTAATAATATATACAATGCTTCAAACAAATATACAAATTGAACAAAAATCTACGATGATTACAATGATATCTACAAGGATTCGTACCTATCACTACATAACATTTTGTATATATCGAAATTGAGAATTTACAAATGTTATGGTAAAAAAATCTATAAAAAGAAAGTAAAAGAGTTATACAATGCTGTTAACTGAGTTTCACTTGTTCCGTATTAACTAATTTTTTTTTACCAATCAATAGAATAGAAATTATTGTTTTGGATATATTGTAAAACAGATTGAGCTAACACTAAAAAATTAGCAATAAATAGTACTTAAATACTAACTAAATGTACAATACTAATAAATAGAATCTAAAATTAGCAATTTAACTTTTTTTTTCCTCTTGGACATTGTAAAATAGATTGAACATGTGGTAATACATTAAGAACTAAATGTAAGTACATTCTAACGAGTGTTACGAGTCTAGCACAATGAAACTATCTAATTATGCAATCTAATGTCTTTGCTCCACCAGCATTGACTGATATCCATTGATTTGTCAAAAGACGCTATCTTTACCCATGACATGCTGCAAAATAAGGTGAATACGATATAATGTGTTAACAATTATATACAAGATATAGCTAATCAAACCCCAATTTGTATGCCTATATGAATTCTATGTAACCAATGAACAACTATATATATTAAATTCATTCTTACATTATGTGTATGCATGTGATAGTGTGTAAAGGCTAACAACCAATTACAAATTTAAACGATGGAGTAACTTCTGTAAATTTATGACCATGTAAGCGTACATAACATCTAGCACTACTCCATACCCACTAACAATGTGCACACTCTACAGAGAAATTTTAATATCAACTATACCAAAGTTTGTAGAATACATTTCAACTCACATAACTACTTTTTTCTGCGCTATATCTAATCTCTTTTTTACATATATACATAGTCAAGTAACTAACACCAAACATGATGTATATTTTTGTAAACTGATTATACCTTATAGATCACCCTGTGTAAGATACTCATAGACAAACAAAGGCTACTCATACAAGTAAAATTACACATCTACTATAGAGAGATGCACAAATTGATCAAAGGACTAAATAACTGTTCCAAATTTATGTGTACAATTGCACTACCTTTGATAGATATACATAGTCAAGTAACTAATATCTAACATAATGTACATTTTTGTAAACTGATTGTACCTCATAGATCACCCCGTGTAAGGTGCTTATAAGCAAATTAGTATTAGTCATATAGATAAAATTACACACCCACTGCAGCCTGCAAGGAGATGCACAAGTGGGTCAAAGCATCAATAACCATTATAAATGTATGCATACCATTGCACTATGCATATTGCTGTGATGACTAATTGCAATATGCATGTGAACAAAATAACTGTATGTTTAACAATTTCTATGCATCGTATTGATGAATAACATATTGTACCTTCTGATAAATATGGTGATGTTCACACACCTTATCTAGGCCAATAACCATTTCAAAGTTATACATACCGTTGTAGTACCTTTCATAGATATATACAGTCAAGTAACTAATACCTAATATGATGTACATTTTTATAAACTGATTGTACCTCATAGATCACCCCGTATAAGGTGCTTATAGGCAATTAGTAGTACTCATACAAGTAAAATTACACATCTACTGCAGCTTGTAAGGAGATGCCCAAGTTGATCAAAGCACCAATAACCTTTCCAAAGGTATGCATACTATTGCACCATCTTTTATAGATATACACATTTAAGTAACTTATACCTAAGATAATGTACATTTTCATAAACTGATTGTATTTATACATCACACTGTATAAGGTGTTTACAGACAAATCAGTACTGCTCATACAAGTAAAAAACATTTACTAAAAATCAGTACAAGTTGTGGCTGCAATGACTAATTGCAATATGTATGTGGACAACTAACCGCATATTCAATAATTTGTACACATTGTATTTGATTGGTTACATGGTGTATATTATTTCAATCAGATTGTACATTCACTAAGTACGTATGTACTTGCCATTCATTGAAGTAAACTATTTATCTAATTTAATGTACTCTCATAAGCACTAATGGTCAATTTCATAGACGATTGGAACAAATAACCATCTAGTAAAAAATCTGATATAAATGTTATTAATGACTAATATGCTATATGTTCCAATAAACACGGTGTACATCACATACCTTGTCTAGGCAAAATCTTGCAAGTTATCAAAAGCTACGCCATACTTTAAAAGCAATTACAAGTAGTAAAATTTATACCTTGCAATAAGTTACACCATACTTTAAAAGCAATTATGAGTAGGCAAATATCATTGTAATCATGTTATGGGATATCTTGCAACAAGTGTACCTTCTTGATGTTGTCAAGCCATCATAATCCTTGTTTAGGTAGACTTTCCGAATACTGAGACCTTTGATAAAACCATATATGTGAGCGATGGTCGCGTAATGTCACAGTTGTGCACAATAACTTTCCGATAATATACATGTTGTTAGATGACAGTTACGGTTTATAGTCATAAATATATGCATTGTGAGTTAGGCATTGAAGTGTTGTACTCCCTATTTCATTCGTGTAATTTACAATAACTCACTTTACTTATCTTTTATCTTTGTATGTGTCAATCTACTGTGATCTGAGCGCCCATACACAGTCGGTAATACAGTTTAAACTATACAGTGTCACTGCTATCCTGCATCAAGAATAAAAAAAAAGAAAGTAACAATGACCTTCACACTCTCCCTGTTATTTTATATGCCAAAAAATATTCTAAGTCATTTAATTCGTCTATTGAGTCAAATTTACAAACACTTGGCATGCATAAGTTCCCTGTGCATATGTCCATCAAGTTGGCTCTCAGTGTATCTAACTCGTATGATTTCCTTGTTTAGGAGTTTTCGCCAAAGTTTCAATTTCATTATTCATGTCACACTGTCTTAAACAAGTTGCACAAACAAAATCATGCAAGTAAATTCATCCCCCTTCTGTCACAAAGCAAGCCAAATAGTGCAATGAGTTTGCAATATTCTTACCTTTGGGGTTTAGTCCAATTCGATTGAGTCTATCTCTGCTTCAGATCTCACCAACTTTCGCCTTTTTGCAGCCTTTATGAAAAATTTTTGTCCTACAATAATTACTTCTTGTGTCCCCTCAGTATACTTATTGGTAACACTATATTTCTGCAACACTTTCTCCAAAAACCTCTCATCTGAAACTTCCCCATTTGGGGTAGGAATATTATTTTGCTGATACTCTGGAATTGTGAATGAATGTTCACAAGATATGTTTTTGGAGGGAGACCAAAATTCTATTTCATTTGATGATTTCACATGAAGAGTCGTGCCTCGTTAATTTGAGCGGAAATTTTTGGAATGGACAGCTGAGGTATTTTAACGGAGCCCGTTAGCCCCTCAAATGTTTTTTTATTTTTTTCCCTACTCACTTACTGAAACGTCGTTTTCCTCTGCTTTTGCCCCCATTATACGTGGCCTGTTGCAGCCTTCTCATTTCCTTTTGTGAGAGGACTGCTCAAGGACGGTCTGCCTGATGACCGCTCCTGCCCCAAATCCATAAAAGTTGGATCTAGGCCATCTGCACTTCTAACAGCTAAGATTAGCCCATCTGATACGAACAAGAGGAGCCACTGGAGCCATGATACCAACCCTTGTTCATGTCATTCATTTCCATCCAGATTTGAGGACAAATCCTGCTCAAGTGGAGGGGACTGATGCGTGCACGGACCTTAGCCCAAGTAATGACCCAGTCCGAGTTCCATTGGGCCCAGTCACACGTGCACGAGCCAAGCTCTTCAAAGAATCCCTCCAAGCCCTTGTTCGAATTGTCCAAAACCAACATGGAGTCCATAGAGATATTGAAGGCTTGAAGGATTTTAATCGAGTTATCTACACCATGACCCAAGCCCATGAAGACTCAAGTGGGCTTCCAAATGAGTTGGCCGAATAGGGCCTTAGGCCTTAGTAGTTATTTAGCAATTGATTAGTATTTAAGTAAGAGCATGGGCCTGCCCATCTTGTCCCAAGACCATGGGCCGACTTTTCCCTTTCCTAGTCCCTTTAGGGTTTCAGTCACTTTAGCCTATAAATAGGCTTGCTTTGTAAGGTTTTAGGGGGACGTTTTATCAATAAAGTTTTGCATATTTTCGATTCTTCTTGAGAGAGAGATTCGACCCCTTTACTTGCTTTGGCAAGGGTTTTGAGCAGTCTTGCGTCCTGTCCTAGATTGTTCTACCGACCTATTCCCCTGGAGTATTCACCTTTATCGGAGTGTCGTCTACCGTCTTGAATCAAATCGTGTCGTCCGTTTGGTTCTAGATCCCGCAATTCCAAGCGTTGGACGTCCTCGCTAGATCCTTGGGCAAACGTGCTACGTGTCTCGAAACGTGTTGATCGAGGAACGTATCACCATCTGATCTTGATCTCGAGTAGATCTTGATTTAAATTTTTAACAATCCAAATTTCAGGATTTTCTTTAGTTTTCAACCTGAGAAAGCAAGAGACAAATTTTGCAAACATTGAAACTATAATCTTTTTCCTTTTTTTGGTAGAATCGTAGTTTTGGTCCCCAATATTTGATTAGAACGTCAAATTGATCCCCCAATATTTCAGCCAAGACAAATCTAGTCTCTGAAGTTTGTAATTTTAGGTAGATTTAGGATAATTAATAGGAATAGAACCATGATGAATGGTTAATATCAAATTGCTGGTAGGCAACAATTTTGATTTTGTACTTTTGGTCCACAGTATTTTCATTTTGAATCATTATATTTTTCTAATTTTTAAATAATGACATTAAGAGTTTTAGAATGAATGGAGATACAAATTAGAATGAAATAGTATTAAATGACTAATAAGAAATCTAATTAAACTTCTTTTTCTTCTTTTTCTTCTTTTTATTTCATTTACACATGCTAATAATATGTCATATGTTTCTTTTCTTTTGCATAGTTAGTCTCAAATTTGGTAATATATGTATGTTATTGCTTCTCACCATTAATTTTTTTAAAAATCAAAACGGACTTCCCATTAATATCAAAACAATGGTTACACTAGATGGATGCATTCATATACAGCCCAAGACCCGTGTGCGAAATGATGGAAACCTTAACCGATCCATTCTAATATCCCCCATGATCAATCGTGGAAGATCCGAAAACCTGTTGAACACCTGTCCTGCGCTAGAGTCAGCACCAAAATTTGCCAGACGATTAGCCGATGCGTTTGCCTCCCTGTAACAGTGTGATGTCGCGTGAAAAAATTGCTTGAACATAAGCAATTCATCCAGATCTCTCTGCAATCACCATGGGCAAGCACTAATCCCTTGAACAATTTGAATCAGGGTGAGAGAGTCAGCCTCTAAGTGTAACTCCAAGTACCCCTGAGCCACACAGTGTCTAACGCCCAGCAGAAGCGCTCGAAATTCCGCCTGCATGCTGGTCATCATCCCGAAGTGCTCCGAATAACCGAACACAAAATCTCCTTGACTATCCCGCACTAGACCACCCCCACCACTCCATCCTGGGTTCCCCCGAGAGCACCTATCTGAATTTAACTTATAGCCTCCCTGCAGGCCTACCTAGCAGACTGACCTAATAACAATCCTCCTTTGGCGATTACCCAACTCGCGAAGCATCCCTTCCCATGCGGAGGCCGAACGCTGCACCCCAGGGAATTGTGCCTGAAGGAAGTCATGCAGTAGCTGGACTATCCGACTCACCGTTTCCCTGACCCTCATCCTCCGACCTTCAAAAACCCCCTCATTCCTTGCCCTCCACAATTCCCAGCAAATCACCAAAGGAAGAATATTATGTAAAAACTTCAAAAAGACATTATTCCCCCTCCTTAACCAGCAAGCCCAAACCATATGTCGCACCGTATGCTTCTCACCATTAATGAAAACATTTTATATGCACAACATGATCATACTCTAAATAACACATCTTCGTTAAATAAGTTATACTTGGATGACAATATTCAAAAAATAAATAAAACATAAAGTAGTAGAAGAAAAGGAGAATTCTAGTTGTATAATATAAGTTTATTATAGTTACTGCTACAAAAAATATTGCATGTCTTGTGTACGTAAAACTTCAAATTCTTGTAGTTAGCCATTGTACTTATAAAAAATAGTAAAAGTAAGTATCAATGTGAAGTGATTTTAGGAAATTTTTTTTTAAAAAACTTTTATTTTTTGTTGTCTTTCTTACCAATTGAAAACTAACATTCCAATATTATAATTTTAAAGCATTTATTTTAATATCTATGTACGTTGATAATCATTTAGTGGTTCATATAATGTGTATGAAATGCCAAATTCATTTCAAATTCAATTGATAACCTATTCAAATGCCAAAAAAAAAATTAATTTACAAAAATTATATATTCCTTATATTTTAAAGGGAAAGTTAATTAAGTTGTTTAGTTATCATTAGAATTAAACTCATTATCAAGTAATTATTTGAGACTAACTATGCTAAAGAAAAGAAACATATCATATATTATTAATATGAAAAAATTAAATTAAATTAAATTAAATTAAAAAGAACATAGTTTTGTAGTAGAAAGATTAAATTTGGTTTACAAGTTTGGTATACAAATTTAGTTCTTTTGGTGTGGTAAAGTTAAACTATCAAAGAAATAAATATATGCAGGCATGACTTTATTTTCATAATTTATAGGAGGAAATTTGTATGTTTTATGAACACATGGGCAATTTGCTACTGAAGAAACATTACAAGGGGCAATGATCACTTGTCATGTGTGTCAAAAATTAATTACTAGAAATCTAAAACCTGTAGTAGTGGAAGTCCACGTCGAACCCACAGGGAACAGTTGAAACTTTCAATTTCCTTTGTTAAAATAGTAAATAGTAAACAGGGATAACTAAAACTACCGCTAAAAATAAAACAATAAAAATCGAAGATAAAATTAATAGATAATGAGCCAAACCTAAAACTACTGCTAGAACTAAAACAACTACCTCTAGAACTGAAACAATAAAAATAGAAGATAAAATTAATAGATAACAAGCCAAACCAAGGACATGAAGATCTTTATTCCAATTGATCATCAACTCCTAAAGATTCAACCTTTAATCAACTATTTGGCCTAAGTTAGCCAGGACGCCAATAATAACTCGTAGATTCTCTGAATTCAAAAATAAGAATGACGCACTCAAATTGTATTCTTGTTATTAGACAATCCAGATATTGATGCAATTCCAATTATTCTCATAATAGCATTAAGAACCAAGAATCAGTCAAAGATGACAATAACCCATGACGCATGCAGTTATTTAATCAACACCATAATCCGCCTTAAGGGTTCACAAAAGGGTTGTTACCCTTATTTGCCACATAGAAATACCAATACATGACAATAACGGATCAAGATTAGTATTTTGACATGAAGAATACATGTAGAGAGAATAATTGGCCACTTACTCTACTATACATGCATCAATATAGAATAAAATCAAGAAAATACAGATAGCAAAATAAAGATTGGAAAGATCAAACCCACCCTCACAATCGTTGGAATAAATACTTCAATCCTTGGCTTGAATAGAGAATAGGTTAGATATTTCTTTTAAGAGAGAAACAGAGCAGTTCATAACCAACTCTACTTCTACTTATTCTAATCTACTCCTAAGAATATAGAATATGAGAAAATAGCGGCCATAGGCCATCTCCCTATTTGGCTCCCCTTGACGACTGTTGTTTCACGTATTTATAGGGCCTTCTTTGTGACAACCCCACCTCCATCTTGGGCGTACCCCAGGGTTTAGCGGACCGCCTACCCAACTCTCGCCAGGACTCGCTCACTTACTTCAATGAAACAAGTTATAACCTTAAAAGTAAATAAAACAACAGTTCCAAACTTAAAATATACATTGATGCTTAAGTTGAGCTCCAAGGCCCATACATTCCCAAATATCCCAAAATTTTTAACATTCCAGATACATTCAACCCTAATCGAGCACTAGCGCAAGTACAATAGCAAAAATTCAAAAACTAGATAATGCTAGCATGTACCAGCCTCACGCCCTTGGTCGTACCCCCTGTAAGGAAAGCAAAAGATTCTAATAGAATGAGCCAAAACTCAGTGAGGTTCCAAAACTTCATGCAGACCCAAGTAGCAAGTTGACCATTATATAAAATCAAAGTAGCGAGTATAAAAGTTCATAAAAGTGAGCAATAACACTTCAACTAACAAATCTCAAAATGAGTGAGTGTAAAGTTTTTGAAAAGAAACAATAATACTACAAGTAACAATCATTTCAAAGTATAAGGATACAGATGACTCTCAAGAGCCAAATTCCCGCTGCATTTTTTGATCCGAACCCGTTGACACTCCGTCAATGTTTGAAGAAGTAAACCATGACCGTAGATCTCCACTTTACACCAATTTTCATTCGCCAATCAATCCCCTACCGGGCCCGAAATCCAAAGTAAAAGTGATGGTAATACTCGAGTATATCGAATCCAGTGGACCTAATCCAAAGGATTATACAATAAACAATAAACAGTAATATCTATGGTTCGCCAGTCTCCTCGACCAAACCCTTATTAGCTCGATTCGACTGACTAACCAATAGGGTGTGGATCCAAGAAGTGAGCCAGGATGACAGGCACCTTCTACTCGGGTTGAGTGTGGTACATGCTACCGCTCAGCATTTACAAGTCAAGTACAAGATCTCAAGTAGTATTCAAGTTATAAATATGTATATCAAGTCAATAATAACCAGTAAACAGTAAGAAATCACATTAGGGCAAGTGCGATAAAGTACACCCTTACCCGCTCAGACAAATCAAGTATTTCTTTCAAATATCAAATTCAATCATGCACTTGGAAGCACTCACCAAAGACTTAGTGCTTTTCAAGATCACGCTCAAGTGTAACTCCTTAGTTGGAGTCTAAATCTGCGATAAAATATCATTTAAGAGTTTGAAATCAACTAGGGTTCGAAACATAGGAGTTTCATTTAAAGAAAATCAAGTAAATGAAACTCGTTAAAGTAGTATTCATTTCACTTATCAAACTCTAGAAAATTCATGCTTGCTCGTTTGGTTTCGATAAAGAAGTGATTAACACTTTTAAGTTCACAACTTGGTTTAAAGGACGAGAAAACCGTATTTATAGCAGTCGCTATTTTCGTCTTTTAAAGGGTACCAGTTTTGACAAAATTTCAGCTTATATACCTCTACTAACGGAAACTTGAATACCATAGCCAATCCAAGTTCACTTCGACCTCAAATTGTCTCTCAAGTTTCAAGTTCACTCGCTTATCCTTCGAGCGAAAATTTGGACAGCATGCCCTTTGTATTTATCTATTTTCCAGCCATTTATGGCTTCATTTTTTTCCTCAAATCAGCTTAATTCAAACACACAAGCAAGTATATCAAGATATCCCTTCTACTAGGCTAAAACCATTAAATGATAACTCATTTCCAACAAGTAACTATCCAATATCAAAGCTGGAAACCAATTTAAAGAAGAAATTATAAGTGGCAGATTTGTCATACTTCGGTGTTTTGGTCATAACTGTAGCTAGGTACATTGGATCGAGGTAAATTTCATGGTGTTTCGAAGATAAGACGTAGGCCTACAACTGTAATGAAGGCATCAAACCCCAGTTCAAACATTATCAGGGTTGAAATTGGCAAAAACAGACACATAAAAATTCTGTCGGAGCCAAAACAGGATAACTGAACAGTTTTGGTAAAATGGCTATAACTTGGTGTAGAAAAATCAAAATTGAGCTCCGTCAGTGGTGTTTAAAACTTGATTCATAGAGGTTCCAATGGTATAAAAATCAGGTTCTAGTTCATCTCCTACAACTACCGGCAAGCTCAGGAAATTGACTGAAATTCGCCACCAAATGCTGAAATTTCATCTTTTGAAGCTAAAAAAGCACAATCATGCTCCTAATCACCTCACAAATCCATATCAAAGCTCAATACTAACATATTAGAGATAAACATCATAAATCAAAGCTGAAAAATCACAAACCCTAGTTGAAATTCGCTAATCTTCACCAAAACTAGAGTATCATCCAACATAATTCAAGATTCAAGGCATCTATCCCATATTTTGCTAAAATAAGAAAGAAAAAGGGAGTTTTAGACTTATACCTTCCAAAACACTTGAAGAAAGTAAGGAACCAAACTATTTCTTTCAAAACTTTCACCACACCTAGCTTCCTAAGCACCAAGACACAAGTTTAATTGGTTTAGATTTGTGGTTTTAATTCAAACAAGACAAGATTCAAGGTTGTAGTTGGAGGTTTTCTTCCTCTCTTTTCTCTCCTAAACTCACGGCCAAGACATGAAGAAATGGAAGAAAAATTGGACAAAAGGAAAGATAAGAAGAAAGGAAAATGTCTTGGTCAAACTTCCATGGATTGCCAACACTTGCCACTTCAAGATTTCTTCTTATTTTTTTTTCTTTCTTCCCTTTTCTTAGTCAACATTTTCGGCTGGTTTAGGGCTTAATCTAGGGTTAATTAGTTGAAATAAAAACAAGAGGATTAGGATAAGAAAGTAGTCGTCAAGTGGTGTACTCAATCGGTAACAAACGGTGCACGTCGGTTCAAGCTTATTTTCCTTAACTCTCTCGTACTTGTGTTTTAACTTATGATTCACTAACTTATTATTAGCACTTCTAATCACACACTTCCTCTTATCTAATACTCACTATTATCCACCAAATTTAGTACACGTACCTCACAAGTGATCACACTACCAAAATACGCAAAAACCCTATTTTACCCTAACTATAAAACTAAGGGTAAAACTCTTAATTCTATTATTTATTACAACTATTGAGGGAGTAAATGAGTAGTAAAGATAATATAAAGTAATTTAATCAAAATAAAAGGGAATTATAAGAAAAATATAGATCAATTTTCAAGTCATCACACTCTCTCCCTTTAAAAGAATTTTGATCTCGAAATTCATACATTTATTTGGAAATCACTCAAGAAATTTTTCTTGCATAACAATGGAAAACAAGAATCGTACCTTCTACCACTGTAGACGGATTAAGTACTGATTAGTGGTTTAAGGAGTATACTCTGGCAGGTACTCTGGGTTTATTTCCTTCTACATTTGGTTATTTAAGATTTGACCTGAGGGGATAGGTTGCAAGCTGGTGCTCAGTACTACCACATCATAAACATTTTCGGGTCTTTCTCCAACAATTATCCTCAGTATGGTTGATTTTTCCACAATATCCATAAAGGATTGATGTTTGATCTCCTTGTGAGACACCTCTCTGTTGTCCTCTCCACCTAGGGCTCCTCTCAGAGTAACTCCCTTGGATATTTCCAAAATTCTCACACCACTAGCTCCTCGACCCACCTTAGAGGGTGGCATACCTAGATCACCTTGTTCTTGCCCTTGGTCTCCACTAGACGCACCCTTCTTTCTTGCATGAAAAGCCTTCACTTGAGCCCGTGCAATTTCTATCCTTTGAACTTTCTCAAGAACCTCCGTGAAAGTATTAATTTGTGCAGCCGCTAGAGCCTCTTGTATCTCTACGTTCAACCCTTACACAAACCGCCTCACCCTTCTTTGCTCCGTAGCTATCAATTCAGGAGCAAATTTTGATAATTTGGATAAACTGAGTCTCATATTCAGATACACTTAAACCTCCTTGACGTAGCCTAATGAAATCATCCTTTCTTTTCTCCTGGACTATTGGTGGAAGGTATTTCTCGTTAAATTCTCGCACAAAGTTCAACCAAGTCCATATTGTCCGTTCTCTCTCCCACTTAACTCTAATTACATTCCACCAAGCTCTGGCTGGTCCCTTAACTTGAAATACCGCAAAATTCACCTGCCTTTCCTCCGTATAATTCAATGCAGCGAAAATATTGATCATTGCTTCTAGCCATCTCTCGGCTACCTCAAAATCTGATCCTCCAAGAAACTTGGGAGGAGAAAACTTTTAAAACCGCTCTAGGATCCCATCTTCCCCTATTTCAGGGCCCGTAGGCTGATTAACAGGGATTTGACCTTGCTACTCTACTAATCGAGCCCCAAGATGATTCATTGCATGACAGGCCTTTGCAGCAAGTAAATCATGTTGTGAATATCAAGCATATTTTTATGTAGCAGGCAGTTTCAGGTCATTATGAATGATTTCTTGCATTCATCTGCTGTTAGAATCTAATTATGTGGAGTTATTGGCCATAAAGTTACTGCATTCAAATGAAGGCAGGTAAGTCTAATATTCAAAAACTAAAAACAAAAAATATTTATTATTGTTTTTGTGCCTACTTACGGTTGTAAGTTGTGATCACCGACCAAGGAGGAAAGCCCCCAGATGATTCATTGCATGACAGGTCTTCGCAGGAAGTAAATCATGTTCTGAATATCAAGCATATTTTTATGTAACAGGCAGTTTCAGGTCATTATCCCCAAAGACGTCCATTAGCCTGAAATGGTTTTATCCATTCGCAATTCTTCATAACCCCCAAAGATGCCCATTGGCCTGAAATGGTTTTTATCCATTTGCATTATACACTCAAAGCAATTCAACAACCAAATCATCCTTTTTTGGGTAAGGATTAAAGTTTCAGTTAGCTATAGTAGGTTACCGCCAGAAATAATGAAACATTATGTCTGAAAACCAAGATAGAATAAAAATACAAACACAATAACAGATAGCTAGTCTTTTATTTCCTTTTTTAGGACTAAGGTAACAATTTTAAATCTACCCAATTCCTTGGCAATCATGATATCGTTCCCCATCAATATTAGTAAACTTCTGCATCTCCATTTTCTTTTAAATACTCAAAACATGCAATACATGTTAATGCGGTTTGATGTCCAACAAATGCCTTCACAATAGAAATGCCTTCACAATAGAAAGGCCTTCGTCATTGCATCAACAGGCTTCTTGATCTGATTATCTTTGTAGTATAGATATGCTAGTTGGTCCCATGCCTCCGCAGGAGCCTTCATTCCACTCACAACAGCTTCGTACCAGTGCTGCTGCCTTTCCCAGCAGTCTCATTTTAGCATAAGCATTAAACATGTCCTCAAAAATATCCAAGTCATGAGCGGTGGTTTTTCACAGACTCACCTTCCTGGAAAATGTTTTCAGCTCCTTGAATGTCATCCAAACTGATTGAGAATCGTATCATGTCATGATGCTCTGAGTTGCTTACATAGCCCCTCTTGTTGCACAGATGCCAGAGTTGACGACTTCATTCTAGTTCTTGCTAGTCGAATGCAAATGCATACCAAGGAGAAGTTCATGAATGTATACCGTACACTTTGCTCCCCCCTTGAGTGTCTCTGCCTTGTTTAGTATCTCAGAAGACTTTTTTACCAGGCTAGCTCTTAAGCATTCCTTTGCTACCATGAAAAGAAATGTTGTATCCCGCGTGAACTAGAGCCTCTATCTCGATTTTCTTCAAGAGTTTTCCTGTGGCTTTAGTATAATAATCAGTAGCATATGCTTTCAACAAGACGTAGTACTCAAAGTAAAGTTGCTGCAACAAAATGCCTTCTGTTTCCATTTCTTCCAAAAACTTCTCAAAGTCTCTTAGTCTATCACAACTCAAATTAGAGGTTAAGCACTTTCATGTATGATAACTTTTGTGTTACAACGAGATGTTGTCATTCTCTGCATAGTGAAGAGGCGATTTTTGGCGGGTAGTTGGACCGACCTAAATCAGACCTCTCTGGGTTGAGGTGAGGTGTATCCTCGCGGCCGAAGTGGATGGCGGGGCTTCTCCCCTGGTATCACTCCGACGATTAAGTTAGTATGAGAACGAGAAAATGCTAGAGTATGAGCAAATGAACAGTGTGCTTACTTGTTGGGAGTGTGTGGGGTATTTATAGAACGAGAGTGGAGGGCAGGACGGAGGTCTTATGCCGGTGGGACCCATGTCCTGCCATTACGGCTCTGCTCCCTGTCAGGCGGCCTGGCTCTGACACTGTAGCCTTCTGGGTATGATGGCGGAGAGTATGGTGCAGGTGCCATTAAGTGCCTCCAGTGCTTTTCAGATAAAGCACTGGTCCCAGGTGATGTCAGGTGGCTTGACATCATCAGCGTGCAGCTGAGGTGGAGGTGCCGAGGTCACCTGCACGGTAGACTAGGGATCCGGCCGGGCTTAAGGGATAACCCCGAGACGCGGACGAGCTCTGATGAGGGACGAGGTGAGTTCACCTCGGGCATGCGGGATGGCCGAGGTGAGCCTCCTCAATAAGCCCCCCAAGCCTCGGGAGCTCCGGGCTAGGGGGGTTCCGAGGCTTCCTTGTGTCGAAGTCGTAGAAAGTCGGAGTCCCGAAACTGCCCCGGAAGATGCGGGGACGTGACACGTGGGCGTGTCAGTTGAAGGGACGTGGTCACTGGTAACCGTCGCGTCATGAAGTAGTGGGACGTTTCGTGCAGGGTGTCAGCCGAAAGGACGGGGCATTAATGAGGAGAGAGGGAGGCACGACGTTCTGAGTTCGAACGTGGCCGTCCTTTCGCATTCTTGCCGCCTCTTCATATTCCGCCCAAACCCTTATAAATAGGGGGGCCCCCTCACTGCACTTCTCACACCTTTCATTTTCATTTGAGATTTGCAAGTTCACGAGCGTAGCCGAGGTCAGTTCTTTCAGCCGAGGTCGGTCTAGTAGCCGAGATCAAAGCCGAGGTCATCCACTTCGTCCAACTCCGTAGGCAATAGTAAGTATTCTTCTTCTTTCTTACCTCATCTTTCACCCATGGCCAAAACAGCTAAGACCCACAAAGAAACCGTGACACCGAGTTATCGAACCGAGGTGAGGCCGGATCCTATAGAAGTGACGACGTCCAGCTCTGATGGGTCGATGCCGAGCTCTGGGGAAGGATCCACCGAGGAGGTCCGCGAGGAGGTTGACGTCGAATTGGAGTCATCCGAGATGAGCGATGGTGGCTCCGAAGTGGCCTATGATGAGGAACTCGGCGTCGAGATACCACACGACGAGGACGCACTGGAGCCTGTCGCTCCCGAAGATACATCCAACATCGACTTCGGCAAGATGCCGAAGTTTAGAAGTCGAATCGGAAGAGATAGGGTCGTGAAGGTGATAAACAAGTACCCTTTCCGGTCGGGGTACGAGATCACACCGCCCGGGGTGGATGACTCAGCCGAGAAGCCCCCCATTGGCATGGTGGCCATCTATGTCCAACAGTTGGAGGCCGGGCTGAGGATGCCTACGTCGAGGTTCTTCAGGGATCTGCTCCGTCACTTCGGCGTGAGGATTACCCAACTCGCCCCGAATGCGATCCGCATCATTATTGGGTTCGAGATGCTGTGCCGACATCAGGAGGTGACTCCGTCTGTCGACCTCTTCCGCCGATGCTATACCCTCAAGGCGCACGGGACAGACAAGGGATGGTTCTATGTTGGCAATCGGAACAATGCCATTCCGAAGTTGGTGGTCGGCGCTCCCAGCTCAATCAAGAATTGGAAGCGCGACTACTTCTTTGTGTCCGAGGTGGACTTCCCCAGGGGCTTTTGGTGGAGGCCAATCAAAGCGAAGGCCGATCCCTCTGCTGGGGATGCCAAGGAGGAGGACTTCCAGAAGCTGATGGGGTCGGGACTTCGGATATACAGTCTGGACTACCCCGAAGCCGTGCTGGTTGACGGGGGAATTAGCCGAGCTTTGATCCCTCCTGACAAGACTCCCTTCACCTCCACTAAACTTAAGATACCTTGTAATTTTCTTTCATAGCTTTGATTTCACTTCGGCTAAGGCACATGATAATATTTGCTCTTTGTGCAGTGACCAAATTGTCCGACATCATCACGTCGAGCTCAGGTGCCGAAGTGGCGAAGAGGTCGAAGAGGAAGAGTTCGGGCGAGACATCGGCGCCCCCGCCCAAGAAGAAAACACAAGGGCAGCCTCCTAAGACGTCGGCCAAGGAGACCACCCCCACCACGGCAGCTCAGAGCAGTTCGGCTGCTGCTGCCACAGGGTCCACTTCGGTACCAGAGGGGGTGCCACTAGGGGTGACCACGGCACTTCCACCTCAACATGGCCGAGGCAAACAGCTGAAAGCTCCGGTCAACGCGGTGACGGCGACTTCGCTCTGGAACCGGTACCATAGCCCCCCAGTGTATTCTGGGAAGGATAAGTCTCACTCCGGCGGGCAGTGGTGTCCGGATTGGTCGCTCAAGGTCAACGACCGATGCTCGAATCCTCGGGTCGCCCAAGACCTGGTGATGCAGTCCACTCTGCCAAGAGACTTGGACTTCACAAGGAAGCTGACCCCGGCCGAGATGCTCCAAAGCGTTATGGTGACCACGGCCTCCAGAACAGCCTTTGTGGCCGAGATGGCACATCGGTACTGCGAGTTGCTCGAGGAGCAGGACACCGGCAAGCTGCAAGATCAGATTGTCAAGTTGAAGAAGAAGCTGGTGGTGTCTGAATCTGAGAAATCCGAGCTTCAGAGGCAGCTCAAGGAGGCCGAGGCTAAAGGGGAGGAGGCCGAGATCACAACCAACAGTCTGAGGTCCGCTCTTGAGGAAGAGCAGAAGAGGGCCGAGGAGGCGAAGAAGAATCACGAACAATCCCTTGATAGCGCGAGGACCTCGGCCGTCGAGGATTTCCGGAGGTCCGAGACCTTCATTGGGGATCTCGGCCAGCTGACAAGGCCATCCTTCATGCTGGGCTTCACTTCGGCCATAGACCAGGCCGCAGCTCATCTGCCCTCCGAGGCTTTGGAGTCATTGAGGAACAGTGCTCACTATAACGAGGACTCCACGGAGCTGTGCGATCGGATGGCCGAAGGCATCCGAGCCGGGAGGAACCTGGCCGAGGTTCAAAACGAGTTCAACAAATGGCTGTCTGAACTCGACGAAGCGTTCGAGGAGGAAAGAGGAGAAGAAGCCGATGTAGGCCTCGGCGAAGGGACGGGTGAAGTGCCTGGAGGGAACATCGGCGAAGAGCATGGAGAAGAGCTTCACCCCGGTGGAGAGGAGGCCGGAGAGAAGGCTGCCCAGGAGGGAGCCGAAAAGGGGAATGGAGCCGAGACAGGGGTCTAGGCTCGTGGGTCTTAAAGGGGTGGCCGAGGTGGAGAGCGCTTAGTAGCACTCCGACCTCGGCCTTGTATTTTTTGTAACGCTCCTTTGTTGAATGAAAGTTTATTTCTTTTCACCTCCGCACTTTAATTTCTTGCTTTGACTTCGTCTGTTTTGACTTCGTCCCTTGCTTGTCCCCCCTTATTTTTTAATAACGTGAAACCGATGTTGAAAAATAATGTAAGATCCGAAGTCATATCTTGATTAAAAATTCAAGCACAATACATTTTGAGGTTCTCGGCGTGCCAAGACCTCGGCACTAGTGAGCCATCTCGGTAGCTCAGTTTACAATATCCCTTGAGATCAGACTCCACAACTCGGTAAGGGCCTTCCCACTTCGGGCATAGTTTCCCTTGCGGTTCAGCTCGGCTGACTGAGTTTTTCCTCAGAACCAAGTCTCCAGGCTGGAATCGACGGTGCCTGACACGGGCATTGTAGTAGTGTGCCACTGTGCTCTTGTAGGAAGCTATCCGGGCTGAGGCGAGGTCCCTTCGCTCATCGACGAGGTCGAGATCCAACTGCCTTTCTTCGTCGTTAACCTCGGCTGCGAGCCGAGGGCTGGGGGTAAGGATCTCGGCAGGGATGACAGCCTCGGCTCCGTATGTTAAAGAGAAGGGGGTCTCTTGCGTGGCCGACCTCGGCGTGGTCCGATAAGACCAAAGGACACTAGGGAGTTCTTCGACCCAAGATGTTCCAGCTTGGTGTAGTCGAGTCTTGAGGCCATGCAAGAGAGTTCGGTTGAAGTTTTCTGCTTGGCCGTTGGCTTGGGGGTGGCCTACCGAAGTGAAATGTTGTTTGATGCCAAGGTTTGTGCACCAAGTTTTAAAGGGGTTCTCGGCAAATTGCCTCCCATTATCCGAGATGATTACCTGTGGTATGCCGAAGCGGCAGACGATGCATTTCCAAAAGAATTTTTGAATTACCAGCCCGGTGATGGTCCTTAGTGGCTCGGCTTCAACCCATTTGGTGAAGTAATCCACAGCGGTTACCAGGAAGGTATGGCCCCCGACGGCTCTGGGGAAAGGACCTATGATGTCTGTCCCCCATTGCTCGAATGGCCAGGGTGAAGTGATGGGAACCATGAAGTTGGCGGGCTGGTGATACTCGGGCGCGTGGACTTGGCAGGAATGGCAGCCGAGAACGAGGTTCTGGGCGTCTTGTCGAACCGAGGGCCAGAAATATCCAAGAAGCAGAGCCTTCTTGGCTAGCATTCTGTGGCCGACGTGAGCTTCACACAAGCCCTCGTGGATCTCTTGAAGGACGTGGCGTCCTGTCTCGGGAGTGACACACCTCAGCCATGGGCCGAGGTAGGAACGTTTGTACAGCTCTCCATCGCGGAGAGCGTACCGAGCCGCCTTGCGTTGTATTTTTCTCGCCTCGGCTCGGTCTTCAGGGAGGACTCCTTGACCCAAGAAAAGGATGAACGGGGTCATCCATGATTCTTCAGAGTGCACGGGGCAGGCCACCTCTCCCACGTATCCTGGTTCACTCAGGACTTCCACTAAGACAGTTTTGTTGAGGTCAGAGAATGACGTAGAAGCCAGCCGGGATAAGGCGTCGGCTCGCTTATTCTGGGAACGGGGTATTCTTTGGATTTCGAAGGACTCGAAGTACGCCGTGAGTTGGTGTACTTTGGAGAGGTATCGTTGCATGGTCTCATCCTTGGCCTCATACTCACCAAGGACTTGGCGTACGACGAGTTGGGAGTCACTGCGGACGTGGATTTGTTGTGCGCCGAGCCTTCGGGCCAGCTGAAATCCAGCGATTAAGGCCTCGTACTCGGCTTCATTATTGGTGGCTGGGAAGCCAAAGCGGAGGGCGTAAGAGCACACTTCTCCCTGAGGTCCTTCCAGGAGAAGTCCAGCTCCGCTACCGTCCCCATTAGAGGATCCATCCACATACAATGTCCACAGGGATGGGGTGCTCACCCCGGCAAGGGAAAAGGTGGACTCTGGACCTTCCGTGAAGGTGAGCTCGGCCAAGAAGTCGGCTAAGGCTTGAGCTTTTATGGCGGTGCGCGGCTCATACGACAGGTCGTACTCCCCTAACTCGACGGCCCACTTAGTGAGGCGCCCGGAGGCCTCGGGTCGAACCAGTATCTGTCGGAGAGGCTGGTCGGTCCGGACGGATATGGGATGAGCCAAGAAATAGGGCTTCAGCCGCCGAGCGGCGTGAACTAGCCCCAGCACCAGTTTTTCCACCTAAGTGTATCGGGTCTCCGGTCCGCGGAGAGCTCGGCTGACATAGTAGACGGGCACTTGGGTGCCCTCATCCCGGATAAGAACAGCGCTGACGGCCTCATCGGCTGCGGAGAGGTAGAGGTAGAGCTTCTCCTCGGGCCGAGGTGAAGCGAGAGTGGGTAGGTGATGGAGGTATTGCTTCAGTTTGTCGAAAGCAGCCTGGCACTCTTCCGTCCAGGCAAACTGATCAGCCTTCTTGAGCACCTTAAAGAAGGGCAGAGCTTTCTCAGCTGATTGGGACAGGAAGCGATTCAGCGCGGCCAGGCGTCCATTTAGCCGTTGGACTTCTCGGATGTTCCGAGGTGGAGACATGTCCTGAATGGCTTTCACCTTGTCGGGGTTGGCCTCGATTCCCCGGTGGGAAACCAGATACCCCAAGAATTTTCCCGAGGTGACGCCGAAGACGCACTTCTTGGGATTCAGCTTCATCCTCGAGTCTCGCAGGACACCAAAGACTTCCCTCACGTCTGACAGAAAGGATGAAGTGGCGAGGCTTTTAACGAGGATGTCATCCACATAGGCCTCCACATTGCGGCCGATCTGATTCTGGAAGAGTCGGTTGATCAGCCTTTGGTAGGTCGCCCCGGCGTTCTTTAGCCCGAAGGGCATGGTAGTGTAACAATAAGTACCTCGGTCGGTGTAGAACGCCGTTTTTTCTTGGTCCTCCTCACTCATTCCTATTTGGTGGTACCCTTTGAAGGCATCTAGGAAGCAGAGGATTTCATACCCCATCGCCGCGTCGACGAGGGCGTCTATTCTCGGCAGAGGATAGCAATCTTTGGGGCAGGCCTTGTTGAGGTCGGTGAAGTCGACACACATTCTCCATCCACCGGTGTCCTTTTTGACCATGACTGGATTGGACAGCCAGGCGGGATATTGGACTTCGTGGATCATCTTGGCCGGCAAGAGCTTGTCGACCTCATCCGATATGGCCTGACTACGTTCGGGGCCGAAGTGCCTTCGTTTCTGTCGCACAGGTCGGGCCTGTGGGTCAACGTTGAGTTGGTGGGTCATGAGTTCGGGTGGCACTCCGACCACTTCATCCGCGGACCACGCGAAGACGTCTCGGTGGTCTTTGATCAGGGAGATCATTTCTTCTTTCAGGGGTGAGGGTAGTCCAGCCCCTACTTGGACCACTTGGTCAGGTTTCGCTTCATCCACTACCACCAGTTCCACCTCATCCCCGGGCTCCAGCCTGTTGGGCTCTTCTGCCTTCTGAGGGTCGATGCGGTCTATGGAGAGGACCGCTGGCCTCTTTTCTTCTGACCTCGGTGAGGGCCGGTGGGTGACTGCTGCTTGAATGGTGGCGAGGTAGCACTCCCGGGCGGCGCCCACATCGCTGCTTACCTCGGCCACCCCCGCAGATGTTGGGAATTTAAAGCTCAGGTGGTAGGTGGAGTATACGGCTCTCAAGGCATTGAGCGTGGGCCGGCCTATCAGCATATTGTAGGGGGAGTCTGCTTTGACCACCGCAAAACTGACAGGCACAGTTCGGCAGCGTGGATGACGCCCGATTGTTACCACCAGGGTCAACATGCCTTCCGGGTGGACGACGTGTCCCCCGAATCCCACGAGGGGAGTCCTGACAGGAGTGAGTTGCTCCCTGGTCAGTTTCAAACTTTCGAAAGTCCGGTAGTACAAGACGTCTACCGAGCTTCCGGGGTCTACGTAGACCTTTTTGACTACGTAGTTGTTGGTGAGGACTTCAATCACAAGAGCTTCATGATTGCTGGAGGCCGCAGGAACGGGGTCAGCGGGACCGTAGGTGATGACCTCGGACAGCCGAGAGCTCGGCTCGGCCACCTCCATCTCGGCCTGGCGGTAGGTCCGCTTCCGGGAGTTCTGGCTGTCTCCTCCCGTTGGTCCTCCCGCGATGGTGTTGATCACCCCTGCGATGTTGGGGCCGTAGCCCGGTGAGCCATCGCGTGGTGGCTGCTTGTCCTCCCTACGGTTTTCGGGACCTCGGCAATGCATGTTCGTGTCCCGTCGGTCGTCTCGGCGGGGGCCTCGGTTCTCCCGGTGGGAGACGCTTCGGTTGAAGCCTCCATCCTTGCGGACGAATTGCTTCAGGTATCCCTGCCGGATCAAATTTTCGATTTCCCGCTTCAGGTCATTGCAGTCTTCAGTCTCGTGCCCTACATCACGGTGGTAGGCACAGTAGAGGTTCGAGTTCCTCTTATCTCTCCTCCCCGGAATTTCTGGAGGGTTGCGGCCGAGGTGATTCTGCCTCATCACAGCCAGGACGTGGGTCCGGCTCGAATTGAGGGGCGTCAGCTCGGCGTCCGAGGTGGACGATCTGCCTTTCACGATCCGGTCGAAGACACTTCGGCGGTCTCGGGGTTGGTTTGAAGTGCCACTTGGGCCTGGTTCACCTCGGCCAGTGTCTTTCCTCCTCCGGGGATCTTGCCCCGTACGAGATGCTTGGGCTTCTAGCTTCATGCGATTTACATCTTCACTTCGGATTCCCTGGTCCACTCTTTCCCAGAGCTCCCGGAGTGTACGGGGGTACTGCCGATGGATTTCGGTGTTAAAGATCCCTGCTACTAACCCGTTGGTGAAGGCAGCAATAGTTACCTGCTCGTTCTGGTTAGGTATCTGTACATTCTCCTCGTTGAACCTTTGGGCGTACGAGCGAAGTGACTCGCCCTGACCCTGTTGCAGGTTCAAGAGGTAAGCTGAAGTCTTTGTTATTGGTCGAGACGACACAAAGCGGTGGATGAACCGGTCTATCAGCTCATCCAGGGAGGAAATGCTCCCCGGTTCTAAACTCCAGAACCACTTCCGGGCGGTCCCGTGCAGGAAGATGGGGAAAGCCCGACAGATCACGGCGTCGGGGACGCAGTAGAGTCGGAATGCGGAGATGAAGGCGCGGAGGTGATCCTCGGGGTCACCTCGGCCGTCATAGGTGTGCAAATTTGGAAGCTTAAAGTTCGGGGGCACCATTTCCCCGTTGATGTCATCAGTGAAGGGCGGAGCCCTCATGTAATCAGAAGCTAGGCCTCCGGGACGCCGAGGTGGGTCCTCGGCTCGTTTTCCCAGTAGTCCCCGAGAAAACGCTCGGGAGATGGAGGCAATCTTGGAGGTTGCCTTGGATGAGGCTCGCCTGGAGGTGCTCCGAGATAGACGCCCATCTTCGGAGTCCTCGCCTGAGGGCACTTCAGGGGACTTCGTCGGTCTCCTCTTGGAAGACTCGGCTTTTTCTTTTCCCTGCCTTTTGAGGTACCTTCCTAGCTCCTCAAAAATGTTAGGGTTGTCTGATACAAACTCGGCCATCTTGGCGATGGCGTCCTCATTGTTGGGCTGGGTCCTTTGGGACCCTGGCTCTTCAGATATGCGGTCTTGCTGGGCACCCGAGGTCTGCCCAGCCCCAGTTGAGGGAACTCTTCCGCTTCTGGAGCGCGTGGATCTCATTTTAATAGCTATCTCGTTCCCACAGACGGCGCCAATTGAAGAAGCGATTTTTGGTTGGTAGCTAAACCGACCTGATTCAGTCCTCTCTGAGATGAGGTGAGGTGAACTCCTGGATCCGAAGTCAACCTCCTTGTCCGAAGTGAATGGCGGGGCTTCTCCCCTGGGATCACTCCGACGATCAAGTTAGTATGAGAACGAGAAATATGCTAGAGTGTGAGCAAATGAACAGTGTCTCTTACTTGTTGGGAGTGTGTGGGGTATTTATAGAGTGAGAGTGGAGGGCAGGACGGAGGTCTTATGCCGGTGGGACCCATGTCCTGCCATTACGGCTCTGCTCCCTGTCAGATGGCCTGACTCTGACACTGTAGCCGCCTGGATAGGGTGACGGGGAGTCCTTTGCAGTAGCCGTTAAGTGCAACAGTGCTTTTCAGATAAAGCACACTGGTCCCGGGTGATGTCAGGTGTCCTGACATCATTAGCGTGCAGCTGAGGTGAAGGTGCCGAGGTCACCTACCCGGTAGACTAGGGATTTAGCCGAGCTTAGGGGATATGCCCGAGACGCGGATGAGCTCTGATGAAGGACGAGGTGAGTTCACCTCGGGCTTGAAGGATGGCCGAGGTGAGCATCCTCATGATTCAAATTAGACAACTAGTTTGAGAACTTGAAATTTGAAAACCATAATCTAGCAATTGTTTACGAACAATATGGAAATTAACGCAGAAACCTTTACATGAATGTTGTAATCATAATGCTCACGTGACTGCAATTTTGAGCCGGAAATGGGAGGAATCTATCTCCAATTTGGTCATTAAAAAAATAATAATAATA